>NW_010571544.1:0-365 GCF_000687285.1 Phaethon lepturus
AATGGTCCCTTTCAACCCAAAGATTCTATGACCCTAATGTTCTATGTACCCTGCCCTGTTCATCAGCAGACCCACATTTTCCTTAGTCTTCTTTTTGCTGCTGGATGTAGCTGTAGAAGCCCTTCTTGCTCTTCACATCCCTTTGCCAGATTCAACTTGAGATGGGTTATTGGTTTTCTAACCCCATTCCTGTCTTGTAGTCCTCCTGGGACACATGACTGTGCTTCCACCTCTTGCATGCCTCCTCTTTTCTGTTTGATTTTAGTCAGCATTTCCTCGCTTATCCACGCCACTACCACTTTTCCCTGACTTCCTGCATTTCACGTTGAACCAATCTTGAGCTTGGAGGAGGTGATCCTTGAAAA
>NW_010571545.1:0-368 GCF_000687285.1 Phaethon lepturus
GGCGGGTTCCCATCGCACGTCCTGCTCTTCCTCGCAGGTCAACGGACAGGCTCTCAGCAAGGCTTTCGCACCCCAGACCAAGCCCTGGATAGCCCTGGCCAGGGCCCTGGGCACAGTGCTGCGCACAGCGGGCAAGCAAGCGCGGGGCAGCGTGCAGGTCTACACCCTAGGTGAGCCAGGCAGGCTGCACCCATGCCTGGGCACAGGGACCCCAATGGGTGGGCAGGACACAGGGGTGCGTGGGGACCCACTGGACTGGGCAGATGGGAGGAGGGCTGGGTGCGTGGCCAGGTGGAGGGATGGATGAGGGGATGGTTGGGTAGTGGGGTGGGAGTACGGATGGGGGCATGGATGGGAGAGACGATGGG
>NW_010571546.1:0-367 GCF_000687285.1 Phaethon lepturus
ATGGTTTATGCATCAAAACATGACACTGAGTCCTTTCAAAATGTGTTAGCTTTAACAGGTGTTAAGTCTGAAGTTCTTAAACCTCATGTAAATGCCCAGGACTTTTCCAGATCTTACTGAGTGCTTCATCTCATTGACTTTCTCTGGAAAATTGCTGCATGGGCATTTTGGTAGACTTCCTGATTATTGCTGAAGTCCGGGAGGGTGTACTAGAGTAGATTACCATGTTGCTGGTTTCTCTATGATCCTCATTTAGCTAGACTACAAAATACTTACAGAAATCCCAGATTTTTAATTTCACAATTCTTAGAACCAACATGGACATAGTCATCTCATAGAAGAAATTTATATCCACAAGGAAAATCAG
>NW_010571547.1:0-368 GCF_000687285.1 Phaethon lepturus
GGAGGAGGTTTTGCCCCAGAGAGTGAAAAGGGGCAGCCAGTTTTGGTGCTACTTCTTGGGGGGACAACTGAGATCTGGGGAAGAGCCACAGAGGGATGCAGGGGCTGGAAGAAGTGCCTCGCTGTAAGTTCAGTCACTTCGATTTATCAGGCAGAGGCCAGCAGCAGGGACTGACCGCGTGTCCAGGCGTGCCGGTGAGGAGCAGTCACAACCCTTGAGCATCCCGGGACCCCACAGGAGGTCACACCCGTGTCTCAGCATCCCCCCAGCAGGACCCAGCTGCTCCTGCCCGGCCTGGCTCTCGGCTTGCAGCTGTGCCCCAGAGAGCTGGGTGCCGCACCCCACCGAGGGCGCAGCGTTGCTGGCCT
>NW_010571548.1:0-368 GCF_000687285.1 Phaethon lepturus
CTCCAGAGAGAACAGTAATTATCCTAATTAATTATGGTAGTCATTAACTACTTGCTTCTTTTAAAAAACAAGAACATATCCGTTCTGGTTGCGTCCTAGTCACGATGCTGTGGCACGTGCTCATCACCTAACTGCCACAGCTCTTGAGTGCTCTGCGGTGGAGACGCTCCCACGCAGCTGCCAAGAGGAGCAGCTCCGGTGCTGGCACCATCCACGCCTATAGAAACCCCCGGGGCGTGCTAGCGACCGGAGCAACGGGGCTGAGCCCCCCCCGGATAAAAGGAACCCCTGGGCAGCGCTCGCGGCCGGGACGTGGCCGGCAGTTCGCGCGGGAAGGGCGCCGGAGCTCTGCCGGCTCGAGCAGCGAG
>NW_010571549.1:0-365 GCF_000687285.1 Phaethon lepturus
GGTGCCACGCTGGCATCCCTGGGACAAAAAGAAACCCGTGAGTCCCAAGCCAACCTTGCGCAGCCACGCACAACCACCATCACAGCCTTCGCTCACGGAGTACGACCGACCGTGGTCATCCTGGCACCTGGTGTAGAGGCTTCGGTTCATGTCTTGGGTCAGTTGCTGGGTCAGGGCCTGCCATCGAGCCAGCTGTCCTACATCTCTGTCTCGCTCCTTTTTCTTCCACATCTTCAAAGGAGGTGTGGGGAAGGGGAGTTTGTCTCCTTGAATCAGTTATCCCAGCTTAGGCAGGTTTAGCCTGCGTGGGTGGGACGACAGCGCTGAGTCTTGACCATGGCACCCGAGAAGGAGATTTTCCCAAG
>NW_010571550.1:0-365 GCF_000687285.1 Phaethon lepturus
CCCCAGTGGTCCCGGGCGCTACAGGGCAGGTCCTGGCAAGGCCGGGCTCGGGAGGGCTGGCGACAAGACACGTCTAATCGTCTTGGCACCGCGCCTGAATAGAAACCCATTAGGACCACGGTGCCAACGCGCTGGGCAGCGAGAAGGGGCGCGGGTGGTGGCAGCGGGAGGGAGCGGAGCCCGAGGTTTCGGGAGCACAGCACGGACCCCTGCCCTCGAGCCCGCCCATCCAGCTGTGTCTTCTCTTGATTACATTAATATAACACTCTCCCACCTCATTTTTTATTATTAGAAATGAACAGATTTAAAGCTTTTCCCCTCAAATTATGGTTCACCTGAGTTGATAATTAAAAGACTATAAAGCA
>NW_010571551.1:0-365 GCF_000687285.1 Phaethon lepturus
GGGGGCTGAATACCCTGTGGATACCTGGTCAAATGTAAAGAAGCCTTCATAAAGGCTTCTGAGGTGTTGTGGGTTGATGCCAGCCAGCAGACAAAAAACCATGTAGCTGCTTGCTCGCTTCCTGTCCCCAACAGCACAAGGGGGAGAATAGGAAGAGCAAAAATGAGGAAACTTGTGCATGGAGATAAAGACAGCTTAAAAGGTGAAGGAAAGAGGAAAAAAGGTGATGCAGAAACAATCACTTTCTACCTCCCACAAGCAGACCAATGCACAGTGAATGCTAGAGCAATGACTATCCTGGAAGCCACCCCCCACCTTCTTCCTCTACTCCATTACATCTGCTGGAAGTATAACAGGGCAGAGAG
>NW_010571552.1:0-368 GCF_000687285.1 Phaethon lepturus
GTTCAGATATGGTGAACTGGGAATGTAGAAGGTTTTCAAGCAGAAGTGCTTCTCTCCATAAAAACCACCAGCGTAATTCAATATTCATCTACAGAAGGCAAAACTGCCTTCACATTCTGAGACAGTAGTTCCACATTCGTTAATATTAGAGTTGGTTCCTGCCAAATCACCTGACAAAAACAAATTCTTCCTAAACCAGGTGTGAACAAGCATATTTCTATCAAGTTACTACATTCTATGATTCAGGGTTTCTTGGCAGCTTTCTGTTTTCTGATGGCAGAATGCCAACTGCCGGAGGACATATACTTAACCTGGCAAGAAGTTATAGTGAGAGATGGACAGAGAATAAAAGTTCTTGCATTAGATCT
>NW_010571553.1:0-368 GCF_000687285.1 Phaethon lepturus
CAGCTCTAACTGTGGAGAGAGGACAGCTTAAATGGAGCTTTAGAGATTCATACATGAGACTATATAGCCATATGCTTAACCTGAACCCCAAAAGAAAAGGCAAGATTTTCAAGTGGGCTGGTCAACAATCTCAGTCATCTCTCTTCTTTGGGGGCAAGTCATGTTAACTTTGCACTAGACAATTAGGAAGCAAAATATCTAGTAAGAGGGTAATGTCCCTTAGCAGACACACTTATCTGGGGAGTGGGGGGGTGTGCAGTGTTTTGCAGCCTACACTGTTAAATCAGTTATGGCCTGACCTCTTTACCGAGGTAGGAAACACAGGTGCCTCATACTGTGCTTCCTTGATAACGCACTGGGTGGCAACA
>NW_010571554.1:0-365 GCF_000687285.1 Phaethon lepturus
AGAAAATTAACTCTATCGCAGTCAAAACCAGCAAAAAAAAGTAAAATCTGTAATGTGGAAAAAATCCATTGACTTGAATGCATCAGCCCTATTCACTATAGCTAATTCCTTTTATTGCAAGGATTTTGTCAGATTTTGGTTGTTTCCTCTAATAAACATAGTATTCTGGAATCGTGACAAATTAGTATCTTCTAATTAGATTTACATTATTAGGTTCACGTTATAGTTACTTCAGTTTTCTCATATAAAGTTAGAGTGAAGGCTTTTTGTAGCCACCGTCCTTCCCACTGCTTTACTCAAATCTATCAGCCACAGTGAGAGCCAAAAATGATGCAATCACAGAATTGTTTGGGTTGGAAGGGACC
>NW_010571555.1:0-368 GCF_000687285.1 Phaethon lepturus
GGGAGATCCTCTCTGCCATGTACAGGTGGGTGACGGGGTGCTGGAGTCCCCCCGGGCCTCGCAGCTCTGCGAGAGGGGCTGAGCCAGAACGAGGCAGCCGGGTGCTGTCCCTGAGGACGTGATTCGTGCATGGAGGGACACTTGGATCTTGTGGGTGCTGGGGCAGCTGGCGTGGGGCGCTTGGAGCCAGGCGGAGGGCTGGACACCGGGGCTTGGGGGGGCCAGGCATGGGGATGCTGGGGAGTTGGGAGGGGTTTTCCTCTGCAGCATTGGAGCGGGGCTGAGCCATGCAGCACTTTGGGTGCAGCGTGGGTGGCTCTGAACCCCATAGCTGAGCTGGAGCCGCAGACTGTGGGGCTGTGCAGCTC
>NW_010571556.1:0-366 GCF_000687285.1 Phaethon lepturus
TGAATACTCTGTCTCATTGGACAATCTCTGATTATTAGTAAATGGAAGATTTCATACTTTTTGTTTTTCTCTCTTTTTCCCTGAAAGCAGCTTTAAAAACCCAGGGGAAGAACAGAAGAACATATTTTTGACGTGTAGTGTCTGTATACATTGCTTTTATTCTATGTAGTTTTCTAGGAGAGAGTGAACTTCTCTTTGCCTACAAAAATCAAGTCTAAAGGTACTCTCCTTTCCTGCAAAGGTAGTATTTTCTTTCTGGGTGGCTTAAATGACTGCTGAAATGGCATGATTTAAAACTATTTCTGTAAATAAACAGGGATAGTTTATTTACTTCACATAGTAGTCAGCATTACGTTCATGTGGAAC
>NW_010571557.1:0-368 GCF_000687285.1 Phaethon lepturus
GCTCCCGGAACACCTGAAAAGGCAGCTTTAAAAGTTAACACCATCTCTGATTTAAACCATGCTCTTGGGATGTTAAAGGATTCTCAGAACGGTAAATTACTCCAGTTTTATGGACAACGCAAGGTCACTTTCCATCTCTTTAGGAAATCCAATCAGTTGTTGAGAGCAACTAGATTGAAGGATTTTTGAGCTCTCTTCAGCATCCCTGCTTTTGTTCTGCAATGAATGAAAAGTGCTTGGACTCTTACCTTTTTGCCTGGCTGCACCAGGAGAGTAAAAATAGACTTCCAATATGTCCACACAAAGAGCACAAAGAGAATATGGAATATTATAAGATAGGCCACTAAAAAAAGAAACAAAAACAAAAC
>NW_010571558.1:0-368 GCF_000687285.1 Phaethon lepturus
TTCACCCACAGCTCTCTTCCTCAGGATTGCAGGACTGTTAAAAACAATGGGATCATTAATAGTCCAGGTGCATTTAATTATACAGTCCCACCAGCATGGCCTCACAAAGGAAGTTTGTTACTCAGTATATAAGCACTATCCTCTGAGAATTAAAAATAAATAAATAAAAGTGCTATATTGAGATAGATACACAAAGTTTTTACAATACAACACTGCAAAATCCCTCTAATACACAAGGTTCTCTGCCAGGCAACAGGGAATTAATCTTTCTTGCTTGGCTATAGAGGTTGCCATTCTATAATCAGTTATTTTCATCCACACTTTATCATTTTGGAAGAGATTTCTGTAGCTTGCACATGGCTTTTTTT
>NW_010571559.1:0-369 GCF_000687285.1 Phaethon lepturus
ATGACTGGAAGACCACAATGGATGGCTACAAGCTCTTTTGGAAAGATAGGCTGGGAAGAAGAGGAGATGGAGTTGCATTTCAGATAAAAGAGAAATTTGAATGTATGGAGGTGAGCTATGGAGACCACAAAAGTTCTGTTGAATGCCTTCGGATCAAGATTGGAGGGATTGTCACCAAGGGGGATCTTATGGTAGGTATCTCTTACCAACCTCCCAATCAGGGTGACAAGGCCAACGAAACTTATTTCGGCCATGCAAGGAAGTCTCGGGACAACAGAACCTAGTCCTCATGGGTGACTTTGATTACCCTGGGCATTTGTTGGGAAAACAACACAGCAGTGCACAAGTTATCCATCAGGTTCCTGGAAT
>NW_010571560.1:0-369 GCF_000687285.1 Phaethon lepturus
GCGGGTGGGTCTGGCTCACCCCAAAATGGGTCTTGGGGGGCTGGGAGGGGACGCAGTCGTGCCCTGTGCCCACTATTTGCCCTGGCTGCTGTTGGCATCCTGTAATGGGTCATCACCTCAGCAGGGTCCTGGCATGTGTGCAGACTCTCTGATGGCTACAGTGAGGTTGGGCACAAGCCATGCAGCTGTCCTTTGGTGCCTACACTGGTTTTCAGGCTGGATGGGGGGGACAGGGGATGGGGTAGTGAGCAGGAGAGCCCCAGGATGGGGCCAGAAATGATGTCCATCCCCTGCTGAGCCAGTGCTACCCCTTCCCGGGGTGGATCTGACCCTTACAGGGGACAGCGGAGCGAGGGAGGAGGATTTGGA
>NW_010571561.1:0-368 GCF_000687285.1 Phaethon lepturus
ATGATCTGACCTCCAGGGACCTGCACCCTGGAGGTAATCCTCTCCCAGGCAGAGTGGATTACCCACCCTCTGTCATATTTGCACCGCCACATTAACCTCAGAGCACTCAGACTTTCTATGCATATCTCAGAAAGTTGTTTTATGTAACCTGCACCCATATGCATGATGTGTTTCTTTAAAAACTCTGTTGCGAGAACACATGGCTCTCTCATTTTTAACGTGGCACCTTCCTGCCAAACATACCCCTCTCACTTATGATTTGGGTGAAAGCAAAAGACGGACGTAAGTACACAAACCCAGAATTTAGGCTCTGTCGCTCCAGACCATGAGGTGATAGTCATTGTTATCTTGCTGTAGTGGGCCATGTC
>NW_010571562.1:0-369 GCF_000687285.1 Phaethon lepturus
TGGGAGTGCAATGTGCAGTCCTCGGTCTGCAGGTCAACGCCTTCTGGGCCCAGTCCCCTGACTTCGGCGGGGAGATGATATATAAGCTAGTAGTGAGCTTGACCTGACTTCACTGGCTCCGCTTTAATGTCCTGCCCACCGAATTTAACCAGAGGTCTGCTGCTGTGGAGGTGAAATCGCTTATTTAACGGTGACTGCTTAAACACCGCATTTCAGGGACCGAGCGAGCAGGCTGGTCGTTGCGGGAGCAGCAGCACGCCCCGTGCCGGCCAGATTTCCATCCCCACGTGCCCGTGCCCCGCAGCCCGCCCCCGGCTGGGGTTGGAAACGCTCACCCCACGGCACGGCGGTGCTGCTGCCCAACGAACG
>NW_010571563.1:0-367 GCF_000687285.1 Phaethon lepturus
TTAATATATTTGTAAAAACATTTTTTACAAAATGTTTGTGTAAAATTTTCTACATCTCAAATCTGCATGGACAAGAAATGCAGTAATAACAGGAGATTGGGCTTCCTCATATTCATATTGCAAATGTTTCATTGAGCTGCGATGATGAGATTACATTTTTGGACTCCATAAAAATCTGCCTTTTGGAGCAACGGTTTAGAAGACCCAGGAGAGAAAGACAATTTCAGTTGCCAAATCCATGAGCAACTGAAGAGCTGCCTGTAACTGTGACCAAAGCATGCACAAATTCAATAACTTTGGAGAAGAGAAAAAGGCAAAAGTCCATCACATAGCATTGTTTTAAAAAGGGAAACTACATAAAATGAGT
>NW_010571564.1:0-356 GCF_000687285.1 Phaethon lepturus
TTCCACTAACACAAGCCTTGCCAGTGGAGGAGAGGAAGAAGGGAGCAGCAAAAGCTCAGACACTCATTTCCTTCCGCGGTCATTTCTCACGTGAAAACACAAGGCCCACCATACTTCACAGCCCCGTTGCATAACCTTGTGCTCAGCCTAAGCTTCAGCTTTCTAAATGCCCAGTAGACCGCTTCAGCACCCACCTGGCTCTGTTGCCGTTACAAGGCTCAGCTCTCCTGTCTTGGTGTCTTCCCAGCTCCAAATGCCGCACACTAACTCTTTTCCTTCTGTATCTTTTAGGTACTCTTCCACTACAACCCCAGGGATGTCAACGTAGCAGGGACATCTTCAACTAGATCAGGTTG
>NW_010571565.1:0-367 GCF_000687285.1 Phaethon lepturus
CTCTCAGGTGTGAGCCTGAGGAGGACCTGGTGTTACACTCTTGATTTTTTATACACAATTCCAAGACTACTCACATATTTATTTTTGCAATTTACATAACCTATTGGCTTTGAGGCTTAGGCCATTACATCACTTGTCACCACTCTCTTTTGAGTATTTGCTCACATGAACCCCCTGTGCAAGCATGCTTAATGCATATTTATTAGCTTAGTTTGCACTATTTTGTCACAACTTTGCATCTTTCATCCAGTTTGGTCTGATTTCTTCTAAAAGAAGGCCTTCTGGTACAGGTGAGGTCATTGTCAGTCAAGTTTTACTGCACATGCCATCAAAGCAATTTTTACATTATAACTTTTTCTTATGTAAC
>NW_010571566.1:0-369 GCF_000687285.1 Phaethon lepturus
GGGTTAGGGAGGACAAGGCAAACTAGATGCTGTAGCTACTGCACACAGGCAAGTGATACAGCTACCATGGTACCCAGCAACCTCTGGCTTCCTAAATATACCATTCCTGGCTGGCTTACCTGAACCAGAGCCTTCACGCAGGCTCAAAGTCAGCATTTTGCTACAGATCCAGAGGACACACCACCTCTGCTGTTGCACCGACAGAAATGTTTTTTCAGACGAGAAAGGATCTCAGGTAGAAATTCCAACAAGGAGTATAACCAGGATCTGTAGCACGGGTCTGCGTTTCTGGCTCTTTGGCTGTGGAGCTACAGCCACCTTGAGCTCCAGCCAAGTCTTGCTTACACGTATCAGCCACTGAAGACAGAG
>NW_010571567.1:0-369 GCF_000687285.1 Phaethon lepturus
CCGCCCGCCACGCTGCCGCGGCGCGGCCAGGTTTCCCAGCGCCGCCGCGTCCCGAGCAAACCGGCAGGCCCTCGTGCTGTGCTGGCTCCGGGGCAAGGGGAAACTGAGGCACGGAAAGCCTGAAAAGCTGCTGCGGGCGTCCCCGGCTGCGGCAAAGCGGCTTCGTGCATCCCGCTGTGCTGCAAGGATCCCTGCATCCCGCCGGCATCCCCACGTGCTGCGGACATCTCCCTATTCCGCACGCAAACATCCCTACCGGCGTCCTCCCCGTGTGCCACAAACACCTGCATGCGCTGCAAATACCCTGCATGCTGCAACAGCCCCACGTGCTGCAAGTGTCCCTGCGTGTTGCAAGCACTGCTGCGTCCT
>NW_010571568.1:0-365 GCF_000687285.1 Phaethon lepturus
ACCAAAATGTTAAAACTCGGCAAAGCAGCACTTGTTAGATACAGAAATCCTGCAGAAATTGTATGTGTTTTCACTTAGTGGGCAAGTGTAAGGGTCTGCTTCATAGTCCATCACTCGGCTACGTTCTTTGATTGCCATAATGCCAGCGTCACTCAGGAGTTTGACCTGCCCCTTCAGTGTAAGTCAGTCTAAACAATCCCTTGAGAGATGCCAAGGGTGACGTTGGCAGACCTTACGCTTGTGGAAATAAGATAATCTGTTTTCTGAGGAACGCCGTGGAAGTCAATCAAGAGGGAACATTTGAAGTTTGTAAGCTTTAGGAGCTAGGTCGGTGAAGGCAGGAATTTAATTTAATGCTTCCACTG
>NW_010571569.1:0-369 GCF_000687285.1 Phaethon lepturus
TTTTTTTTATTTGACTCTGAGAATGATGCAACTATGTAATTAAAATTCCTAAGGTAGGGTTTGGGCAGGGAGGATTGGGAATTTTTATTTATTTATTTATCCCTCTTGAGTCTCACATACAAGGAATTATTGTCCACAGCTGGGTTTGCACAGAACAAAGCAAAACACAAGCTAACTTTCTTGATTTAAAAGAAAGTCAGTTCTAACAACAAACTAGTTCTCTCGCATGTAGGCAGCACAGCAGACACAAGATGAACACCATCGTTTTATGAATGGGATGCCCAAAGCCACCCTTAAAATCTTTTTTGTCTTCAAGCTAGCTCTCATACACAGTAACTGGTTGAGAACACACACGAGATACAATACCAG
>NW_010571570.1:0-370 GCF_000687285.1 Phaethon lepturus
GGGAGGGCGGCTCGGTGATCCTTAAGGGCCCTGTCCAACTCGAGACATTCTGTGATTCTGCACATTGGCATACTGTTAATATTTAATTTATTGGGCTGCACTTTGCTTTTCTGTCAGCACACCTCCATCATTCCTACACACCGTGGATATGGACTGTAATGCCTTCAGTCTTTCGTTTCCTACCTGAATGTTTATAAAATTTTTCAGGGATGCAGCACCACCAAATCCGTGAGCGGCATCGGATGGAGGCATTTGCCCATTCGGAGCTGCCGGGGCCTCAGGGGGGTGAGAGGATGCGGCCGGGGTTGGAGGGTGAAACGGGGTGAGTCAGGGCTGATGTTCCCCAACACCCGTCACCCAGAGCTGGATG
>NW_010571571.1:0-368 GCF_000687285.1 Phaethon lepturus
GGTCCTTCCTTGTAGCAGGGATTCCAAGCAGTGCAGTGCCAAGTCTTGCCCCACAATCTCTAGCAAAACCTCCATGCTGTTCCCTTCCTTCTGGAGGCAAGCACGTTTGAAGGTCTTGCGGGTTTTCTGCTGCCCTTCTCCATTGCGGGAGGATGATGCCATGAGGCTCTCCAAAGAGCAGGGCCCCATGGACTCACTGCTCAGGAGGGTCTGCAGACGGTGCCAGGCCGTGGTCCTGGCCCTGGCCTCGTGGCAGGAAGCGGGCTGCTCGCCCTTGAAATGCTCCAAGATGTACTTTAGGAAGAGTCTCCTTTGCAGCAGCAGCTCCTCTTGGAGGCAGATGATGTGGGCGGCCTGCTCGTCATTGG
>NW_010571572.1:0-370 GCF_000687285.1 Phaethon lepturus
GCAAGGCACCTCCCCTGGTGTGCTCACTCACACAAGATCATCAAAAAGCATACCATGGAAAACTCAACACATCATGTTTTCTCTGGGCTACTGTTGTGCTAATTTTGTCCTAAAAAACAATTTATCTCCTATGTAAGATATAGGTCTTCAACTTACCTGATTTATAAACAAAAGACTGGGACTTCATCTTAAACGTTACATAGCCACATAATTCTATTGAGATAATTCCTTCTTTTATTGAGAATGAACCATTTTAAGAAGCTGAATAAATAATCTACAGATAATTACTACAGTACTTGTCATGGCTAGTTCTTAGGACAGCACTTTCAAAGCCACCACAAACACACATCATTCTGTTCATAATAATATA
>NW_010571573.1:0-370 GCF_000687285.1 Phaethon lepturus
TCTTTTTCTTTTTCTTTTTTTCTTTTTCTTTCCATTTTCATTTTCTCTTCTTCTGCTCTTCCTTCCTGCCTCTCTCTCTCTCTCCCTCCCTCTTTTCCCTTTCCTCCCACTCCTCCCATGTCACTCAGGGTTTCACCCTCTCCGAGCACCCCAGACTTTGGGGAACCCTCTGCTGCTGGGGGGATGCCAGGACAGACCCGAGGGGCTGACGCTGCTTCAGGGCCAGGGCAGCTCTTGTGACACAGCCCACGCCTCACGTGGGACCCCACATTGTCCACAGGACCGAGTCCCCCCTCGAAGAACCGAAGCTCTTGGGGGGACAGACCCCCCGGCTCCAGGCCGGCAGCGGCTGCATGGGGAGATGGCAGCT
>NW_010571574.1:0-370 GCF_000687285.1 Phaethon lepturus
CACATGGTGAGAAGCTGCTTGGTCATGCAACATAGGCATGTGTGGTTGTATCAAGGGAAATAAGATGGGAGATAGGGTCCTTAAGGGGCTTTGTTCCACTCGCAGATGAATGTTGTGACCTATATAATATTGCACAGGTCTATGGAGGCTCCCATGCTTGTGGTCTAAGCCAGCTCTGTGTCTCATACAGCAGTCAGGAAGGTCAAAGCTAAATAAGTCCTGCTGAGAAGCTGGAGACTCTGTGTTATGCATATACAGCGTGCAGGCCAACTTGAAGTACAGCTTGAGTCTGCTTGTAAAAGGAACATGTAGGCATACCCTGAACCAGAGAAGGAAGGTATGCCTGCAAAGGTTTTCTGCAAATGCTGCT
>NW_010571575.1:0-367 GCF_000687285.1 Phaethon lepturus
TTTTTCAAGAATCTAAGTGTGATGGATATTCTTAGATTTTTTTTCCTACTCTGCCACTTTCAACTTCATGTTTTGAAAATAAAACAAAGAAAGAAATTTCATATGCCAAGGATCTTGGAACTATGCAATCAAATACATAATTTTGATATATTATAAAGATGAAATATATAGCACTTTTAAGAATCTGAGCGTACTGTAAAGTCATGTGGTAAAATAGAAAATCTAGATACTATCACATGTTATTGTTTACAGGCAAGGATAAGAAAATTCGCAGCTGTTTTTTATCACAATACAAGGTAGTCTTTAATACATTTTTCTGATTTACATAAAATAAAGTGGTTACATATAATCTTGGTAAAGCCAAAAA
>NW_010571576.1:0-370 GCF_000687285.1 Phaethon lepturus
TGCCAGCATGGAAAGGTTGTGCTTGGTAAAAAGCCTTTTGTGTGGCCTGACACAGGCTGCTGGGTTGTAGGTTGGAGGAGCACACAGTCAAGCTCTTCGGTTACTGGAGCCTAATCTGTGCACGAAAGGCTTTAATGAGACTGATAAACCAGTCATCCACATGGACACTAGAAAACTGTTTAGGGATTAGTGGTTTGGAGAATACAGCTTTAGAGAGTATGTTGATCTTGGGAGTTGGGCTTATGAGACATGGGGTGGATAAGCATGAATTTGGATTGGCCAATGAACCCCAGAGAGATTTTAGTGTGTGGTGATCTGAAAATTTGAATGTCTATCCAGAGCAGCCACAGGAGAAAGAAAAAAAAAAAAA
>NW_010571577.1:0-369 GCF_000687285.1 Phaethon lepturus
CATCCATAGCCGACACCATCCGGCCGTTCCTACAAAAAAGGCCCTGAATTATTTCTTTGACGCAGGTACCGCAGTCCTACAGAGAGCCTCCTTCCTGTCAGCACTTACTTCTCTTTTCCCTTTTGGAACCTCAAATCCCACGTGCTGGACTCTTTCTTATCCGAGCGGGGCTTTTTTTCTTAGATACTCGGGAACCAGCTCAACCTAGAAAGCTGGAGAAGCTAACTGCGGCTTCCAAACACTCCGCGTAGGTATCTGACCCAATGAACAGCTCATCCACATATCGTAGTAACGTTATGTTGTCGTACTCACTGCGCCATCGCTCTAGGTCTTTCGCCAAGGCATTTCCCAACAGCGTGGGGCCCGTTG
>NW_010571578.1:0-370 GCF_000687285.1 Phaethon lepturus
TGCTTGGTTATTTATTCAGACTGGTCTTTAAAAATGTCCTCTTCGTGAGGATCACTCACAAGAACTTGCCATTTTATCGTAAGAATCAGAAGGAAGATGTACTAATATTGACCTCCAGTTAGCTGTTTCTCCAGTTCCTCAGCTTAATCACTGGCAAGACCAAACACCATGAGAAAGAAACATAAATGAAACAGCCTGAGGTACAACACACAGCTGGCAGACCAAGTCTAAAAATGTTGAGTGCAGCACTACGGCTACCGCACATCCACTGAAACTTTGATGGATGCTCCCCAAAACAGCACTAAACTTGCAGATAAAAACCAAAAATAAATAAAAAGCAAAACCCAATGAGCTTTTTCTATACAATTTA
>NW_010571579.1:0-365 GCF_000687285.1 Phaethon lepturus
AATATAATATTTCTATAATAAATATTATTTATATCAAAACTGCAATGATAATATGACTGTGCAATTAATTATGCATGAATCCTGGCATCTCACCCGTTGTGTTAGACACTTGGCCCTGACTTGTTATCTCTGCTTCATGGTCAAAGCTTTGGTAGGCTTCGCCTACCAAATGGGAGCAAATTTTAACACTTCAAACTAATTATGTAGAAATTAAGATATTCCATTTGTTTTATCTTTTGATATTTTACATAAATCAAGCATTTCAGATTAATGCCTTGATTTTATTTTTAATAAAATTACATTTTTATGTAGGAAGCTGTTCAGAAGAAAACATTTCTGTTTACAAACAGAGAAGGACTGGTGAG
>NW_010571580.1:0-369 GCF_000687285.1 Phaethon lepturus
AAGGGCCTATGACGGTCCATCACAGCGCTGCGGTCACAGGACTCTTCCCAACAAGGCTCACTTCTGCCAATGATGCCGTAGCCCTGGGACTGAGCCAAGGCCTCTGGTTCCTCCTGTCTATTCCTGCCACCGTGCGCATTAGCGTACAAACCCTTCAAATGCGCTCCGGTGTGTACTTGGTACATTGTGGAGCAGAGTGAAAGCTCTCGCTAGCACACCGTCCCTCAAACATTGACGCGCCGCCCAGGGCTTATCACTAGTGAGCCTGATTTTATCGCTCCCCCCCTTCAAACCTGGTTTCAAGCTCTTTCCATCGGCCCTGCTAATTGTGAGCGAAAGTACTTTTCCCCCCTTGAGAACGCCGAATCT
>NW_010571581.1:0-369 GCF_000687285.1 Phaethon lepturus
CCAATGTGGGTGATGAATCTAATTAGCAGCTGTTGTGAGGCAGCCTTGATGTTTTGGAAAGGAGCTTACACCTGTGGTTAACTTTAAACTATAAAAGTCACACTCTCTCGTACAAAAATATTGCATGGCAAAACAGCCATCTTCACAGTCTGCTCACATGAAAATAGTGAAAAGATAAACAATCTTCTGTTGAACGTAATATTTCTCAACACAGTGCGGTTCAACAGGATACATGCTTAGTACTGCCTTTGTTCCATCTTTACAAAATAAAAACACATGCAATACATACAAACTGTACAAAATCAGCATCAGTATACCAAAATTAATCTACTTTGGTTTTCCGGTTGTTGGGTTTTTTTGCCATTTTTT
>NW_010571582.1:0-370 GCF_000687285.1 Phaethon lepturus
GTAAAGACCCTACCACTTGTCTGCATGCTTGCTTTTTGTTAAATTAAGTATATGAAGACATTGATTTTGCTCCTGAGTCTGACAACTCTGTAAAGGATCTGTAAACGAGCCTTGTTTCTTCATGCATCATCTTGGGTCATAAGTCTCCTTTCTTTGAAATTGGCTAAGGGCTATAATGCTGAAATGTGAACTGCAGTGCCATCAGTTTACTTGCCCGTAGTACTTTAGATTCAGTGCTGTTAATGGGATTCGAAACAATAAATGTATTGTGGTCTTCAATTCTACAATGCATTTTACAGTAGCGAATGTGTGGCATGTGTAAAATCCAGCTTCTGTTTCAATTTCTTACTCTGTAGGTAGTTTGTGTGCA
>NW_010571583.1:0-370 GCF_000687285.1 Phaethon lepturus
TCAGCTGCGAGCAGGCCCGGCACCGTGTAAATCGCCCCGTGGTCAAACAATCTATCCCAGAGTCAGTATTGGCAAGTTCCTTCCATGGATGAGGGTGGAAAGAAACACAGCAGACTGTCTCATTGCATGGAGATGTGAACTATCAACAAATCCCTAACAAGGGGATCAGAGGAGAAGGCAAGAAAGATGAGCTCAGGGAAGAACATAAGGAATGACTGCTAATTATCAGAAAGCAAGCTGATCTTATATAGACACAAGTGAGGGTGACCTTTGTTTCAGATATACAGCTGCACCAGTGGGTCCTCAGGTTGTGGAAATAGCCTTCCCCAACCTAATCATTAGAGCGATGTCTTACTGAGCTAGCAGGACC
>NW_010571584.1:0-369 GCF_000687285.1 Phaethon lepturus
CCCTATGCTAGACAGCAGCTCTTTTCACTTTGGCTGCTGAGGTTTCAGCCATGAATGAATAGTACTGAGTAGAGGGATTTTTAGCAGGCTTGGGACAGATTTCCTGAAAAGGTGCTACCTTGGAGAAATATGGTTCTTACTTCTTGGTAATGCTTTTGCTGTTGCTTGTAAGCTTGTACTATGCCTACGAGGTTGATACACTCTGGGATTGTTTTAGTTACAGCTGTGTGGCTTGGTGTGACTGCAGGGGGAAGCTTCCTCTGTTGTTCTTATGGGCATATGCCTGTTAGAAATACATCCAATAGCTCCTGAATATGTCATTCACTTTTGCAAAGCTGCTTACTGTATTTATGCAAAAGCCTGGCATTT
>NW_010571585.1:0-371 GCF_000687285.1 Phaethon lepturus
GCTCCCCACCAGGTCCTCGGCAAGTTTTGGCAGAGGGAAACACGTGGTACTGGGGACAGAAGCAATTAAAGTGCAAAATCCATTAGCCCAAACACAGAGCTCGGCGCTTTGCTCTGTCCCGTGCCGGGGCTGCGATACCGCACGCACATGGCCCCTAATGAACCACACGGAAAACCGAGTGCCTTTACGGGCCAGGAAACCCCCGGGGCCAGGCCCACCTGAAAAGCACCAAACACAGCCCCCCTCCCTCCCTTCCCACGGGGAAGATGTTCTCCGCGCGGCTGGGAGCGGCTGCTTTCAGGGAACCAGCCCTTTGTTCCGGCGTCGCCGCAGGCACACGCCAGCCCAGCCCTCCCCACGCCGCCGTCCCG
>NW_010571586.1:0-371 GCF_000687285.1 Phaethon lepturus
GTAATAAAGCCTCCACAGCTGAATTAACAGACATTTGTTTTGCTTCTCTTGTGGAAAACTACTTTCAGTGAAAGTTATTACTTCATCCAACTTTTGTATATTTTCTAAAAATATTGTCACTTAGACCACCTGTTTATGTCACCTATTTTTCCCAAATACTGTTATCTGCACACATCTGTTTGCTAATTTACCTTTCAGGGAACTTCCAGAAAAATAAGGGTTCTGCCTTTGACAAGGTTATGCTGCAACTTTAGAAAAGGAATCAACTAACTTGTCAACTGTATTTTCACTTAGTAAAACTTCAGGACTAACCTTTGCATTAACATGAAACTTCTTGCCCTTAAGGTATCCTATTAAGGTTCTCAGTGGCT
>NW_010571587.1:0-371 GCF_000687285.1 Phaethon lepturus
GTAATAAAGCCTCCACAGCTGAATTAACAGATATTTGCTTTGCTTATCTTATGGTATACTACTTTCAATGAAAATTATTACTTTATCCAATTTTTGAGTATTTTCTAAAAATATTGTTACTTAGACCACCTGCTTATGTCACCTATTCTTCACAAATACTATTACCTACACACATCTGTGTGCTAATTTCCCTTTCAGGAAAATTCCAGCAAAATAATGGTTCTGCCTTTGACAAGGTTATGCAGTGACTTTAGAAGAGGAATCAACTAACATGTCAACTGTGTTTTCATTTAGTAAAACTTCAGACTTAACCTTTGCATTAACATGAAACTCCTTGCCTTTAAGGTATCCTATTAAGGTTCTCAGTGGCT
>NW_010571588.1:0-369 GCF_000687285.1 Phaethon lepturus
CTCCGCCCTACTCCACTCCAGCACCATAGTAGTAGCTGGAATCTTCTTGCTCATCCGTACCCACCCTATACTCACCAACAACGAAACAGCCCTCACTACATGCCTATGCCTGGGAGCCCTATCCACACTATTCGCAGCCACCTGTGCCCTTACACAGAACGACATCAAAAAGATCATTGCCTTCTCCACATCAAGCCAGCTAGGGCTAATAATAGTTACCATCGGACTAAACTCACCACAGCTAGCCTTCCTCCACATCTCAACTCATGCCTTCTTCAAAGCTATGCTATTCCTCTGCTCAGGGTCCATCATCCACAGCCTCAATGGAGAGCAAGATATCCGAAAGATAGGCGGCCTACAAAAAATACT
>NW_010571589.1:0-371 GCF_000687285.1 Phaethon lepturus
TCTATGAACTCATATTTGTGTGGTCAGTTAGAGATTTTCACCCTGAGTTTGTGTGTGTTGCAACTCATCTCCCTCTATTTCCTTTAAAAAATTCAGGCCTCTCTGAACTTGACCAAGTGGAGGTCCAAAGTGGCTCACTTGGCAAAGACTTGGCCAGGTGAGTGAGGTTGTGAGTGACCCAGGGCAATGTTCTTGGGTAACAATAGCTGCCCAGTGGACCCAAGCCTGCGGAGTCAGTTCAGCTGTTAACTTTGAGAAGCTGTCTTACATAAAAATCCTGCCAACAAAGATGTTTTGAGGTGTGGAACTTGTGAAGGATAATGAGTAAGTGTGGAATCCATATTTTGCAATGGTCGCTTTTTTGAGTAGAC
>NW_010571590.1:0-368 GCF_000687285.1 Phaethon lepturus
CTGCAGACAGTGGAAAAGGGAGAGGAGAAAGGCAAAAAAGTGTACCTCTGCCTACTTGGAGTCCTGAGTCATTCATTAAGGCATTAGGGCAGCAAAGGGAAAGAATGCAAAGCTTTCAGCAAAACCTTTGCTGAAGAACTGGGTTCACCAAGAGGCTCTTCACTCTCTGTCTCCTCTCCTAGGGGAGCAGTGACCTGTGCTCAAAGCCAGCTCTGAGATTCTGAAGCTACCACTTTCCTGGTAGCTGCATTTAAGTCCAGGCTTTTGCCATGGACTTTGACTGAGCCATACTGTTGCCTCTACCTCTCTGACCCTTACCTTGATTTAACTTCCTGGCTTGACCTTAGCCCTCTGGATCAGTTCAGACT
>NW_010571591.1:0-371 GCF_000687285.1 Phaethon lepturus
TCTTTGCTGAATGTTATTTCACCATGTTCGTATAAACAAAACTTTGTACTTGTGAAAATTGTGAAAATTTGAGAATTTGTCTCCTAAAAGAAAGAGAAAAACCACATGGCGGTTGCGGCATTACACTTGGGCCTCTGAGGTCTCGGCGTAAGCATTGTTTCTCGGCCCGTGAGGAAACGTGATGCTGTGTCCCAGCAGATTGCATTCATCACCTTTTTGGTAACGTTTTCTTCGTGTTACACCAAATACACGCGTACATGCACGCCCACAGAGCCCTGTGATGCCGAGCGTGGGGTACTAAGCTAAAGCAAACTCAGACCTCCTCGTATTTATCGCTAATTTTATGCAAAAATGCCCATTCCGCCCCCCCC
>NW_010571592.1:0-371 GCF_000687285.1 Phaethon lepturus
TGATTTGCCAGTCCACCTCCCAAGTTGAGACATTTTTCCTTCATTCCTTTTAAGGTGTAAATTCTCGCACAATATTTTCACATATTTCCATCATACAGTACATTAGGGAAGTGCAGATCCACAGTGTTTTAGTATGTCTGTGTAAGGACATTTCCCAGTAACGTGAAGGGGGAGAAAGGGAGGAAAGGAGGCTAGCATTTGTCTTGTGCGCTGTAACTAAAGTAAGCAAATAAGAAATTTATTTGTGAATTGCCACCAAATTTGTCCTTTCTCTGGTTGATCTGCAGGAAATATTTGCCTGATGTGACTAGCTAGTAGATTTTGTCCTTCAAATCATGTAGTCAATTGCGGGAGAAGGATGGACTTCACAA
>NW_010571593.1:0-372 GCF_000687285.1 Phaethon lepturus
CCACTGCCGCCGCCTGACACTGCTCCCCAAACCCGCCGGGGGCTGCAGGGCTCCTTAAGCACCCCAAAACCTACTTTTACTCACATTAGCCCCAGGCATGAACACCCAGACAGCTTTCCCAGCGCGATAGCCAGGGCCACAGCACCACTCTCCTGGCAGCACGAGAGCCATCCTTAACCCAAACGCTGCCAGGAAACCTCTTCCAGGAAGAGCAATCTCTCGAGAAAAACATGTTTACCACTGTCAACCGCATTATTTACAGAAGCGGGGCGTAAGCATGCCAATGGAAAAATCTCGGCAATGGCCCCCGTGAGCGATGCTCCGCCTGGGCTCCTCTCCGGAGCCTGCAGCTCCCCTGGGACCACGCGCAGC
>NW_010571594.1:0-371 GCF_000687285.1 Phaethon lepturus
TATTATCTGAAACAACACTGGCCAGTTTCAATTCTAATTGAGCTTTCGCCTTTTGTGTTTTTCCTGTATAAATGAACCTCAGCTCTCTACTTTTCCTGCAAAGCCTGACCTCATTTCCAGACATCATACAGTTGCTTTTTCCTCTTGAGCTCCACAAGCAGTCCCTGTTCAGACAAGCTGGTCTTGTGCCCCGCTTGCTTGACTTATGACAGAGTGAAATTGCCTGTTCCTGTGCTTCTAAAAGGTAGTTCTCAAAGAGTGACAAACACTCATGGACTCCTAAGCCCTCGAAAGTAGATTTGCAGGGTACTGCTGAATAACTTAAAATTTGTTCTCCTGAAGTCCAGGTTAGTAACTCTGCTGTCCTTTTC
>NW_010571595.1:0-372 GCF_000687285.1 Phaethon lepturus
CTGCCATGGAATGCAAACACACATTGAGGGAGTAAAGGTCTGTAAGTGTTTTATGAATAAAGTTTGGTTACATGTAGTGCATTGCTTAGAAATCTACCCTAATTAGAGACTAGAAAATAGTCTGCATATTCTCCACTTTTACAAGCTAAGACCCTGTTACCATTGATAAAGTTGTCCAAAATACTTGATTACATTTTCTAATCACTTATCATGTAATTTACAGAAGTTGTCTACACTGTCCTTCTGAAAAGCTGGTCACACAACCAACAGAGATACTGAAAGCAAAATTTAGAACACATCCAAGAATTCCGCCCATAGGAAAAGTTAAAATATATCTATGGTTATGGCTCCAGAAGTGGAGGAGGAGCAGCA
>NW_010571596.1:0-371 GCF_000687285.1 Phaethon lepturus
GGGCCCCCTCCTGCCCATCCCCTGGGGACCACAGCGGTGGAAGGAGAAGTGAGAGGTGGGCTTGCAGAAGACCCTGGTGTGGGGTTTCTCCCACCCTGGGCCAGGGCGCCGGTCTTTGCTGAGCATCCTCTCACCTGGCCGGCTGCTCCAGCTTCCCACATCGTCAGAATTGGCCAGAGAATAAAAATCAATTAACTAAAACCAAACCCTGAAACGATTATTTGTCCACTTCCCAGCCTCATTTGGGAAACATAAAAACATACACTTACTTCAGGCTGACGTGCGAACCCACATGCTGTCTGCATTTCCATGACTAATTTCATCAGCGCACAGAAGCCCCCCTCCCCCTTTCCCACCTACATCTGTTCCCC
>NW_010571597.1:0-372 GCF_000687285.1 Phaethon lepturus
ATCTATATCTATGTAAAAACCACAAGAATAAAGCAAATATACATATATTACAAGTTATCACAGAATTCCAGCTAGTGATGTAAGTATACACAATACTTACAAAACTATACAATAGTAATATATTTTGTTACATACCAACATCTAGTGTGTATATTTTAATATTATATACAAAATACAGAATAGTAATAATATAACATAACAACATAACGTAACAATATAATATAATGTAACTTAATGTAACTTAATGTAACATAATATAATATAACGTAATGTAACTAATATAATATAATGTAACATAACATAACGTAGCGTAACATAACATATATAATATAATATAACATATATAATATAATATAACATAATATAACATAA
>NW_010571598.1:0-372 GCF_000687285.1 Phaethon lepturus
GAGTGGTGTGCACTGGCTGTGGCTGTTATTCCTGGCGTTGTCATGGAGATGGGTAAGAAGAGCTGGGCTCTTTCAGGCCGTGTGTGGGCGAAGCCCTGCAGCATGCAGAAGCTGAAGATTGTGACGAGGCTCTCGGTACCTTCCCCCGCCTTCACTCCTTGCTGCTTTTCCCCTGGGGACCTCCATGGACAGGGGTGTGAGGGGGAGCCTGTGCGGCTGGGGCTCCAGGTGAGATGTGCTGAGCCTCCGCATCACGCTGCTGCTCCCAGCTCCAGTTGTCCCAGTTGTGACTGTTGTGAGCTGCCATTAACTCAGGTTTGCTTTGTCTTTTTGAGGTGCAGCTGAGGAGCTGTTTCATGGCAGCCTTTGCAC
>NW_010571599.1:0-371 GCF_000687285.1 Phaethon lepturus
AAAAAAAAATCTGAGATCTCTCGAACCTGCTGGTCAGTCACATGTATCAGTAATACATGTGATAGTACCCCAAAGTTGTAATGTTTCTGTGTTCTGACCAGGCTTCTGCAGCTTTGCTCCTGTATGTTCACTTCATCTCCAAGGCAGCGACCCCACTGCCTTGAGCTCAGACCTATCCTCAGTAACAGACTGAAAGGCTGTGAGGAAGGAAGAGTTTATGATCCCATTTCCTACATGGGGAAAGAATATATTTAAGGGTATTTACCAGCCTAAACAAACCAACCTAGCAGACAGCTGTGAAAATCTCACTGCATTTTAATCTGCATTGTTAGAAGTCGAGATGTCAGTTCCTCATCAATGACAGAGACCAG
>NW_010571600.1:0-371 GCF_000687285.1 Phaethon lepturus
TGCTCATCCATCAGGATTTTTCACATGCCTGTCTCCTGCATTTATCACATAAGGTAAAATCCCACAGCCCTACACACACCAAATTCCTGCTAACGCCTGTGTCTAGGAGGATGGCGTCCTGGGAAAGACTGGTACATCATCCTTATTAGAGTGTAACAGGTATTTTGTACTGACAGCTGTCATTAAAAGTGATTGAAAACATTAGGAAAAAGCACTAGGTGCTCCCATGATCTGGGATTTTTTTCAGTTTGAAAGAATTTCAGAGTGTTCGGGGCTCTTGTGTGATCAGCGTGAGTCCATGCCCCCTTCAGTGAATGTATTACATTACTGTTTGACCTGCGATAGAGTTAATTTTCTTCATAGAAACTAGT
>NW_010571601.1:0-371 GCF_000687285.1 Phaethon lepturus
TCAGCAGCAGTGACTGCCCTAGCTGGCAGACGCTGTGCAGTTCAGGGGTGCCACTTGCTGCTGTAAAACCTACATCAAATACGTATTTTTGAAGCAAGCAGTGGTCTCGTCCTGGCCTAGCCTGCATTGTATGGGTAACAGAGAAACAAGGTGAGGTCTCCTGCTGGCACAGGTTGGGTCCTGAATTGGTCTCTTGGCTCTGGTGGGGCCGCCCTGGGAGGGCCAGGGCAGTGGCGCAGGGGCAGCTCCCCTGCAGCCCGGGAGCCTTCGGGCAGGTGGCGAGAGCCTGCAGGACAAGGTGGGGTGGCTTGAAAGACCAAACTATTTGCAGTGGAGACTCTGACATGCATGGTAGATGTTTGAAGATAAAA
>NW_010571602.1:0-372 GCF_000687285.1 Phaethon lepturus
AGGTCCATCTATCAAATCTAAGGCTTTGACAGAGGAAGGTCAAAGGAGATGGAAAGCCGACCTGTGGATTCCATGTATACACAGAGAGAGGAGGGGATAGGGACTACTCTGGAATATAAAACTGCAAAAGTGATAAAATGATTAAAGAAAAATCTTGGTAAGTACTTGAGGTAATAGTTCCTGCCTTACAAAGTAATTCCTCAGTCGAGTTTTTGACACAGTCACAGAGAAAGCCGAGCAGCCTTCAGGATATTTTTGATGTCAGTGTACTTTCAGGAAATAAATTGCTATAGCAAAGATACCGACAAATGACATGGCGTGCTTAGACATACTGAAGTCTGACATCTGGCAGCGTGTCCGGGTCTGAATGGA
>NW_010571603.1:0-373 GCF_000687285.1 Phaethon lepturus
CATCCCATGCTGGGCTCCACCGCAACACACAGTTTGCTACCCAGCCCCGGTTTTGTAACAGCTGATCGTGATCCTCTGCTCCGAAAGACACCCAGCTGGGAAAGCGCCTGGCTGCGCACGCCCCAGCCCCTCCTGTGTCACCTCCTCTGAGCCTTCAGCTTCCGGTTTTAGGGGTTTAACCTGCAGAGGAAATCACCTCCTGGCTTCGCTTATACATATAAAAAGTAAAGGAGACATTCAGGCTCCCATCCTGTGCAGTGTAAAACCCGGCGAGCTGTGTTTGCACCTGTATAATTACCCTGGGCTCAAGTAGGCACAGCTGAGAGCCCATTTTGGCTTTTTTTCATCGTATTTTCTCCTTGTCCTTGAAATA
>NW_010571604.1:0-371 GCF_000687285.1 Phaethon lepturus
TATTAAAACCTAAATGCTCATTCATTCAGGTGACATACCTGTGGGATCAGCCTGAAGGTCCGGGACAAGATCTGTCTGAGGAGTCAGGTGGCCATCACCTACAGGCACAGCTGTAATCAAGTACGTTTCCGTTAGAGGTTGTGATCTACTTTCTCAGTGACCTGCAGCGACTGCAAGGGAGTCAAGTAATAACGTGCGACCGAGATGTGGGTGGAAGTTTCCAAAGCTGCAGAGGGGCTTCAGTGACCTGTTGGCTGGCACTTGGAAGCTCTCCAAATGCTATTTCCAGGCCATGTGCAACACCCCTCAAGGACCAGATGGACAAACATACGGCCCCTCTCGGATTTCTTGTTGGGACGACTCTACTGTGC
>NW_010571605.1:0-370 GCF_000687285.1 Phaethon lepturus
GGCAGAGCTGTCTAACTACTTCTGCTCCAGGAGGGGAAAGTCACAGAGACAGGACAAAGCTCGTGGGGCAGGATTGCGCCTGCAGAACCTATAGCTTCCTCCCTCCTGTGAGCAGGGGGGGCTTCGTTTCATTTTCTTTCATTTTTCCTCTCTTAAAGGACACAAAAGTCCTCCCAGCTGCTATGTGTGGAAAAGAGGCATCTGCCAGGGCAAGGCCCTGTGTTGCATGAAGGAGGATGTGTGTGTGCAGGGAGGGCTGCATGGTCAGGTATGTCCTGGCCCTGAGCAGACTAAATCTAGAAAAAATTTGTGAAAACTAGGTTCCTTCTGGATGGTGCTTCATTTCCCTTTTACCCCTCAAGAGTTCTTC
>NW_010571606.1:0-372 GCF_000687285.1 Phaethon lepturus
TTTTTTTTTTTTCCTTTTTAGTATTTGAGCCCAGAAAATCATGCTCTGGTAAAATATACTGCTATCGGCTCTGAGCTATGAAAGCCTTGGCAGATGAGGGAGTAGCCAAGGGAAGGAAGTGTAATCAAATGGAGAAAGAATTAAACACACCAAAAAAAGGCAACAGACAAGTCAATGAAAACTCTTTCCTGTACTTTTCCCATAATAATGTTCATGTGATTACAAATCTTTGATCGGGAGTCACCCCCAAATTTATGTTGGAGGGCAAAAGCTGCATTTAGTTACCTTTGTGATCTAATGCTGGATCTGCCCTTCATGTTTTGGTTTGTGTAGACAGAGGGGCTTCACTGCAGAGACAGTTCCGGCAGAAGC
>NW_010571607.1:0-373 GCF_000687285.1 Phaethon lepturus
GAGGAGAATGAGCTGCCCGAGACGGGGAACGGCTTCTCCGGCGCTGCGGGATGACAGGTGTGAGCAAGCATCCCAAATGCACAAACTGCATTCTTTGGAATGACCTCAACCGTCTGTAAGTCCGGGGAGGAAACCAGCCAGTTTTCTGGGGCTGCCATCTCTCCTGCCGACCTCCCCTGGGGTTAGGGAGGCAGCAGCGGCCCCAGGAGCCTTTCACCTCCCGTCTTGGTCTGTAGGACCACCGAGAAGCAAACCCCACCCTGATTTTGTCCCACGTATGTGCCCAAGGGTTTTGTACCGACCAGATGCTTTGGGAACGGCGCGCGCTGCTTTTGTGTGATAATGGCTCCTGCGGCTTGCCACGTGAGCGCTC
>NW_010571608.1:0-370 GCF_000687285.1 Phaethon lepturus
CACCCATGGGGACCCTGTGCCAAGGGCAGACCTGCAAGATGTTCTGCAGCTCCAGGACGCCAAGGGTGCCAGCACTGCATACCAGCACCTGCAGCATGCTGTCCATCACTTCCAGGGTCTGTGAGGGATACAGAGTCTTGGGGGCAGCCCTGGAAGCCTGGGGAGGGGTGGCCATGGCCCTGCAGTGCCCAGGAAGGGGCCTCGGAGCAGGGGAGCTCCCTGTGGTTCACCCCGTGGCTACCTTGGAGTAGAGGGAAGCCTCGGGGCCCTGGGTGTCCTCCTGCGGAGGCAGGTGGAAGACATTATGGAAGCAGGTGTTGAGGAAGCTGCTGCTCTTCTCCTGCAGAAACAGCCCTGCCCTGCTGTGGGG
>NW_010571609.1:0-373 GCF_000687285.1 Phaethon lepturus
GGCAGGGGCGGAGGTGAAATCAAACCGTAATTGCACGCGATTCACAAGGGTTGAGCCAGCAGTAACTGCTTCATAATTACATATAATTGTGCGTCAAAAGATAAAATTGTATTATTTGACACATCAGCTTTGGAGTAGCGTGTTCCTTCACCGGTAAATTTGTCATCCCTTGACCCTGTCATGTCTTCAGCCTGAGGTCAGAAGGGGGAGATGGGGTTGGGCAGTGAGAGCCGTGGGTCAGAAGGGAAGGACGGACGGGCAGAAGGACAGACAGCGGAAGAGGGGGCAGGTAGAGGAAAAGCGCTGCTGTACCGACCCGTATGAAGAGCAGAGGTGCTGGCAGTGAAGGCAGCTGACAATGAGGGCAGCAAAG
>NW_010571610.1:0-372 GCF_000687285.1 Phaethon lepturus
CATCAGTTCTGAGTGCTGGTATTATTCTGGAGTGCCCATTTCAAGTACCTGCTGTATTGGTATGACTGTAGTCACAGTACGGATTTGGATCAAGTAGTAGGAACAACTGACTAAACAGAAAACCTTTAGTCATTATTAATTTTTTTTCAAAGCACTGCTGCATTTCCATATCAAGTATGCACATAGTATCACTGAATGTCATGCATAACCTTTGAGCACACACAAACCAAAGAGTAGCACAGCTTCCTTCTCTGCCCTCATTCTTTCCGCTACTACCTTTGGTTTGATTACACTGAACACATTTCATATTATTTCTGTATTACAAACTTACTATCGAGATAGACTCTTAAGCTGAGAGGTTACAAAAAAAAA
>NW_010571611.1:0-374 GCF_000687285.1 Phaethon lepturus
CTGCCGCTCTTTTGAAATGAATTAATTATGCATGAGTTAGGGCAAAGAGAGTCACAGTATTAGTTTTTAATTATTTTTAATTTGCTTTCTTAGAGGCTGAAAAAACATCCTTTGGAGGGAGACGCTGAGGTTTGAAAGGTGCCTTTGGCCAGCCAGCAATTCTGAGACAGCCCTTTTAGAATAACTTCATCTTTATAAATAGAAATTGGGCTTGTCAGGGCTGCTTCTTGCAGCTTCTCGGGCATGCAGAGGAGGGAGAGGCTGAAGGAAGCGAGGGCGCGACTGAATGCGTCTCTGCCGAGGGAGCGTGCGCAGAAAGCCCACGCTCACCGCGGGTCCCTCCTCGCTGCTGTCGTAGAGAGGAGGAGCTGTCA
>NW_010571612.1:0-373 GCF_000687285.1 Phaethon lepturus
TGTTTGTGTTGCCAAAAGAATTAACACCCCGCTGTTGTGCCCTGTAAATCTTTCACATGTTAGAGGCTGGCTTTATCCCCCCGTGTTACGGTTTAATGGTTTCCGTTAGCAATAACCTGGCCCTGTGTTCTGGGCTTATTGATTTAAGGTCTGTTGTGGATGGTGTGAGAGTTGCAGAAAGGTGTTTTCCTGCCGCCCAGCCAGCGGCAAAGCCACCGTCGCAAAGAGGAGGCAGGAGAGTGGGAAGCAGTGCACAGCCAGCTCTCTGGAAGTGTGGGTGCTGGCCGGAGCTCTCTGGAGAGGATCGGGGGACAGCGGCGAGGAGCAGCACGTGGAACGTGTCCCTCGCTCAGCCCTGCGGGCACGGCTGCAG
>NW_010571613.1:0-373 GCF_000687285.1 Phaethon lepturus
TGCAGACACTTGCATGTTGCAGATGTTTTTGTCATGCATGTCTGACTCAACAGAGTCAGATTATCTGGCTGATAATTGAATGTTGCTTATCTCCTTTTGACTTTTCCAGAAAAGCTCCTGGGGACAATAACAGGTTTCTAATTAGACTTTGTTACATCAACACCAGATGTAGTGGTGCAGCATACCTCCCACTTGCTGCTCTGCAGCAACAGGAAGTCAGTAATGGTTTGGTGTTACACGAGGTTTATTGCATGAATATTTATCAAGTGTAGGTTTGTAGTGAAAGTGCCTGTATCTGCAGTCTACTCTTCAGTGGTTTCTCTGTTTGCTTTTAAACCCCCGTACATTAAATTTCTTATGCCAACTAATTAGG
>NW_010571614.1:0-370 GCF_000687285.1 Phaethon lepturus
TGTTGAATTTGTTCATTACTAAATGTGAGATGCTGAATTTCTAGCAGAAGGCAATGGATAGAAGTGAAAGAAAGAAGAAATTAATAAATTAGAGCTTTACACAGACTTTCTTGGATATTTCATTCCAAAAGAATGCTCCACACTTTTTCATTACTGTTTTAAAAGTTGAAAATACCTAGTAGAAATTAAGGATTATATAAGGAACACTTCTGTTGCTCAGCTAATGAGAAAAGATCAGACCCATCAGTAAATTGTAGAAAGTAACTGTATTTATACTGCAACTCTGAAAGATGTTGAGAGGGAACACTGAAAAGAGAAATAAAATGCTAAGAGTAATTTGCATGTCCCAGTGTGAAGGTTTGCTGTCAAG
>NW_010571615.1:0-373 GCF_000687285.1 Phaethon lepturus
GTGCCATTGCCCCCAGCCAGAGAGCAGGGCAGGCCAGGAGCACTGGGAGCAGCCTCAGCCTGGGGCACTGGGCACTTCCATGGGCATGGGCCAAGGCCGGGCAGGGACGTCAGCTGTAGATCAAGGACCGGGTCTGGATCAGCAGAGCCAAGCTGCAGCTCTGGTAGGGTTCAGCACAAGATCCCCAGCTCAAAGCAGCTCCCCTGGGCAGGGGTTGGCCCCAGCCATGGCCTCCCTGCAGTGTGGTCTGGAAGCCCTCTCCACACCATAATCAGCAGCCCTTGACTGTGCTGGCCCTGGACTGGTCTGGAGCCTGGTACCAAACCTCCAGGAGTAAGGATGTTCCCAGGACCCTTACACTGGCAAAGACACC
>NW_010571616.1:0-373 GCF_000687285.1 Phaethon lepturus
TGCTGTATTTGAATGGTTAGATTGTGGTGAGTTCTGCCATTGGTTGTGAGACTGTCTTGAGTAAATTTGCTCGCGATACAGAGGATTGGGACGAAATATACCCTTTGTATTCCTCTATGCATTATGGATGGTTTCATCTTATTATAGCTAGGCTATTTTGTAACTTAAATTTGTTGTATGAAGTTATTTACATCTGCCAAATATTCCTGTCCCAGCCATGGCAGCTTTGGTACTTTGCAAGAAGACTTGAGTATTAAGTAGTTTAATGTGAAGGAAATTCAGCCTCATAGTTCCAGGAAGACTTGGTTCTTTTTCAGGTTGTCCTGGTTTTGGCTAGGATTAAGTTAATTTTCTTCCTAATAGCTGGCATAGT
>NW_010571617.1:0-373 GCF_000687285.1 Phaethon lepturus
AAAAACATCCAGGAAAGACACCGGTTGCATTATTCCACACTATGTAAACCAGCAAAATCTCAATTTCACCAGAAACTTCAGCATACGCTCTCACTGAACTAACACGACTCGTTACTGTTGAAACATTTACAGAAGCATGGCTAAGAACATGTTCATAGGAATCCCTTACTGGATAGTCTCCTTGTTACAAATGTGTTACGGTTTATGCTCACCTAAAGCCTCTGGAAGGAGACTGGATCGACAGAACCAGAAGACCACTTGTGCATACAAAGAAATGAGGCTAGTTACCACTTGCTTATTTGTCAAGTCTGCAAAACCTGAAAGAAGGCACAAGATGATTTTTGTGATGCAATTCCTTTCATTTTTACAAAAC
>NW_010571618.1:0-374 GCF_000687285.1 Phaethon lepturus
TTTAAAAATCTGCAAGATGAGCTCAAAGTTCTTTTATAAACCTAAACTCTTCCACTGAGGATTTATGTTAAGATTTGTAAATTCAGTTGCAGCAAGTTTGAAACACAAGCACAGACATATACAGTTACAGCATCTTAATGCCCATGAGCTTCGGCTGTAACTTAATCACGGGTTGACCAATTGCTGTATTATACACTGCACACAGGGAGATGATCTGAAATGCAAACTAAACTAAGCTTGTCTCAGGGGAAAAAATAAAATAATCAAGGGACTATTGGTCATTTGGCATAAGCTGTCTGTCTCTGGTGCACTACCAGCACTACTACAAAAGGCTGCTCTGTACTACCCCAAGCTGTATTTACAGGATTAGCCAG
>NW_010571619.1:0-373 GCF_000687285.1 Phaethon lepturus
ACAGTCCTAAAATTTCATTCAAAGAGTCCCAGTTCTGGTCTTGACCAATGGTTTTAGAAATTTAAATGGGTCATTGATAAAATAAAAAACTGGGGAAAGATTTGACCCAAGTGTTGTAATAAATAAATGAATATTTTAAGAGAACTTGAGACCACCAGCAGTTTTATTTGTTTTCAAATTAGCTTTTAATATTTAAAGAGCTCCCTATTTAGAAGTAAGACTGTGATTGAGTAAGACACTGGCCTGACAAACAACTCTGCCTGTGTCACTGGCCTCATTGACTGCAAAGTCTGTTCAGATGCCTACATTATTTGTGTATGAGTACCTGCAGCACTGTGCCTAAATACTTGTCGTGGTTTAGCCCCAGCCGGCA
>NW_010571620.1:0-374 GCF_000687285.1 Phaethon lepturus
ATTACTAAGGTCAGTTGTTAAGCCTTTTGAAAACTAAAATGGGACTATAATTAGATGCAGTGGTTTCTAGGAATAAACTCTTCTTGCCAAATTTTATCTCTGTAAAATCTGACCCCAAGTTCAGCTGTGTATTACTGAACAGGCATTCTTTCTGCTCAAACTTTAATAATTATCATGCCAATACAAGAAAAACCCAGAGTGTCAAAATACAGATCTAAAAATAAAACTGATGTCTCCAAAGGTGTATTAATATTCACCTGAAGAACAGGTATTTTTGAGATGATACATGAGGAATATTCCTTTGAACTGTTTCATCTTTATTACAGTAATGGAAAATTACAATATAGGTTTTGTACTCAGATGCAGCCATTTCA
>NW_010571621.1:0-374 GCF_000687285.1 Phaethon lepturus
CTGGGAAGGCCATAAAGTTGCCATAGTAACTGAATGGACAAAGACTTAATTCACTAGTTTATATAAACCAGAACTCATATCCTGCAGACTGTAATGGTCTTAGATTATTTAGACCTACAATGTCCACTCTTAATGGTTTATACATATATTTTATAAATAAGTGTCAGTTCCTTAGTTAATGAAAAATAGGCTTTGATTGACCCATGCTATCTCAAAAGTAGTTGTATGTTGGATAGTAAGCCAATCAAAAAGTCAAGGGGAATGAAAAGAAACATGAAACCAGGGTATGGTAACAGTAGTGCTTTCCGTGTTAAGACAGGCTATGAGTTGTTATTAATTTATTAAGTTTATTTTGAAAATTTTCCCCAAACTGA
>NW_010571622.1:0-375 GCF_000687285.1 Phaethon lepturus
TTCT
Organism: Phaethon lepturus; assembly: GCF_000687285.1. Lineage (NCBI taxonomy): Eukaryota > Metazoa > Chordata > Aves > Phaethontiformes > Phaethontidae > Phaethon > Phaethon lepturus. Next base: position 5 of record NW_010571622.1, read on the forward strand.
GATATCTTTAGCGGTGATTCTTTAAGTTCCCTAAAATATCCATTTGCAACATGCAGTTCTCACCTGTGAGCACGAGTGGCTGTGGCTGCAGATGTACATGATTCTCTGATCTGACAGGGAACCACAGGCTCCCCCAGTACTGGGCAGAGTGCATCAGCATCAGATCCAGCTCCCACAGACCTCCTGTGCACCCCCAAACGTGGCCCTAGCTGTGGCCCTCCCCTCCCAGAGCCCACCCCCAAGGCGGGCTGCAGCAGTTCACTCTCTCTGCGGAGGGGCAGCAGCTCACTCCGGCGAACCCCCGCCTGCCCACAGACCAGTGGCTCTGGAGAGCTGAGCACCGGCTACGGCTGAAGGCAGTCACCACCCTG
>NW_010571623.1:0-374 GCF_000687285.1 Phaethon lepturus
ACAAAGGCCTGAAGAAAGAACTCCAACATTTCAAAACATGAGGCAGCTGTAAATTCAATGGCACAAGGTCTTGAGCCACCTGCCAGAACTAGACCTGCTCTGTGCAGGCTGTTGGATAAGTGACCTCCAGACATCCCTTCCAACCTAAATACTCCATGGACCAACCTGCTCCAGGTCAGCCTCTGCAGGTAGTTCTGCTGCAGCATCTCTGCACACTCTTCCTTTCAGCAATGGGGCCTCAAACAAGGCGCTTTTGAAATGGAGCAGTTTTAACGGTCTCTCTTCTCGCTACACAAGAGCTTCTTTTAAATACCCAAGACCTATGCTCACAGTCTGCAATGAAAGTGTTTTTCCCCTCAGTCAGCTTATCGCCT
>NW_010571624.1:0-375 GCF_000687285.1 Phaethon lepturus
CTCCTCTTCTTCCCTGCCTGTCTTTATGAAAACAGCCTATAGACATCCATTGTGATACTCCAGTCATGTGAGCTGTCCCACCATTTTCAGTTATTCCTATGATATCATAATATTCTGACTGGGCACAGAGCTCCAGCTCCTCCTGTTTCTTCCCCAGGCTGTGTGCATTAGTATACATACACTTGAGGTCGTTGGTCTTCTGGTTCTCATCTTGGGCATCAGCTAAGGAAATTTGTCGCTCTTCTGGTTGGCCTGTCTTATTCCCTAATTTGTTGCAATGGCACAAGCATTGCCACTTTGGACCCCATCTCCCGCATCCTTCTGTTTAAAGCCCGCCTCACCACGCTGGCCAGCCTGCTGCCAAAGATTCCCTTG
>NW_010571625.1:0-375 GCF_000687285.1 Phaethon lepturus
GATGGACTTTCATCAAGGTCCTCATGTTCCTTGCCCTCAAGTTCCCGAGCCCTGTATCTGTTGTGTAAGCACAGCTGGGACAATGAGGGAGGCTGGGAGGGGATTCGTCTGCTGCCCTGAGGAGGGACCTATTTGCATTCCCCCTTGTCTCTTAGGTCCCCTCTTCTGCCCATCTCCAAGAGAGTAGGGGATCCTCTGCTTCTCATAGACCCTCCATCTGCTGCCTCTGCCTCAGGGTTGGTAGGGTGTGGTTTCACCAATCTATTTCCCACTCCCTGATACTCCTCAGCCTCTCAACTTCCTCTTTCAGGCAGATCGTTCACCTGGTCACACTACACACAAGAGTTGTCTCTGCTGCCCTCTGGCACAAGTGAC
>NW_010571626.1:0-375 GCF_000687285.1 Phaethon lepturus
TCTTTTAAGAGCCACCCACCTCTTCAGTAAAGGAGCTTCACTTTCTGTATTGTACCTCAGTTTTACTGATGTGAAACTTACATGTATTCAGTTCTCTGTCTTAATGACAAACATCCAATCCCAGTTATTTAAAAGCCACAGTGTAATTTAGGATTAGGAATGTGATCCCTATCTTGTGTCCCTGCTTCCAGCGGTCTTCCACAGGTACACATACATTTTTAGGGCTTCTATTCTCTACTGAACCTTTACCAGCAAGTTTTCTTCCCACTGAATCAGAGCTGTACAGGCCCAGTATGTAAGGTAAAGCCTGAGCCTAAATGCAACCCCAAAGCCAAGAGGTTACGACCAACAGGTGGAGGGCAAGACCTTGAGGAA
>NW_010571627.1:0-372 GCF_000687285.1 Phaethon lepturus
GAGAAGGAGATTTGAGAGAACCAAGAGAGCAGGTGGTTCTTCTGTGTCATCAGTTCTCATGCAGGACCTTTTCTAGGTGAGGCAGAAATGGCTGAAGAAATCCGGTCATCAGCATAGCGGCTCCCATTCTCAGCTTTCCTCCCACAGGGCATTCACTCTGCCCATAGCTGTAAACCTTCCACCAGGTGCAAGGTGCACAAGCGCAAACGCCGATTGACAACATTTGTCTGAGGGAAGAAGCTGTGGGAGAAAGAGAATGCTCCTTCACGCACAGATACCAAGCAGGAAAAAAGCACGTGACTGATAAACACTCATGGCACTTGTAATTACCACAGTTGTTGCAAAACCAAAGAGACCTTGGCTGGCTTCCAG
>NW_010571628.1:0-372 GCF_000687285.1 Phaethon lepturus
GCAAACTAGGTCTGTTGAGAAGACAAATGGTACAGTAGTGGGGTGTACTAAAAAGCAGTGCAATCCCAGTTAGTTAATGTCCCCACAAATACAGTTAGGGAACTCACTAAATGGTGATATGCTACCTCTAAGCCTGAAAGAACATTTGCTAATGTTTTTGTTAAAGTTGCTGTTGCACTAGCGAGAAGAGTGGGAAAAGTAAAAGAACAAAAAAAGTAGCAGTAGAAGATAGGACACTCCTCTCCCTCCCACCTTTCACTTTTTAAAATGAAGCGAGGGGTGGATGGAGGAACTCCCGTCCCTCCTTCCTTGCATATTGTAAATCACTAGTAAAAACATAATCATTCATGTTGCATTAAAAAAAAAAAAAAA
>NW_010571629.1:0-375 GCF_000687285.1 Phaethon lepturus
CAGTAGATAATCTCCATAGTAACAAAAAAAGTTTAACCATCTCAAACCAAAATAGCACATCTGGACTTGGCTGTGTCATATGGCAATAGGGAACATTTTATTGTTGTCAAAAGTCACAGCGCACAAGAAAACTGTGCACAATTTAATCCTTGTTAGCAGAAATCAGTGAAGTGCAAGAAATGTGTTCTGCAGGATTCTGATCCTGTAAATCATTATCTATTTGCTCACCTCTATGCTGCGTAAGGGTCCTGTTGTGATCCATCTGCTGTTTGCAACTTAGGGAAAAAAGCAGCCTTCTCCCTAATGAATACGGAGTCCAGTCCCGAAAATTCTTCCTCATGTGAGTAGTCCTAAGTCATGACGACAGAATTCATT
>NW_010571630.1:0-376 GCF_000687285.1 Phaethon lepturus
TCATTACTTGCTACCACTGTCTGTACCAGCTACTTACCCATATATTTATGACAGACTTGAAGGGGAAACTTTCTATTTAGTCTGCTGCCCAGAAGTTCTCACTATTTTCAGCATTCATCTTAAAGATTTTATTTCTTTTGGGCAAGGGGCATCGGGAAAGGCTCCTGTCATCGGTTAAGCACATCCACCCCTGACCAAGCTCCAGCAACCCCGTGAGCAGCCCCCAAAAGCTCGCTTTGAGCTCCCTCTGCTGCCGACAGTCCTGCAGAAGACCTTTCCAGCGCAGCCCTGGCGTTACCAGCAGCAATATTCCACCGTAAGATGCTGATGCTCAGGGGTTGTTATTACTTGACTGTTGGTCAGCCATGAGGTAGGT
>NW_010571631.1:0-376 GCF_000687285.1 Phaethon lepturus
CAGTGTTTCAGAGGCATTTGGACAATGCCCTAAATAATAGGCTTTAACTTTTGGTCAGACCTAGAGTGGCCAAGCAGTTGGACAAGATGATTATTTTAGGTCCCTTCCAACTGGAACTATTGTATTCTATTCTCTTGTGTTCTATTCTAAATCAATGATTGTGAAAGCTGCTGAACTGAAGGAAATCGGAAAGTGGTTTTCTGATGTTGCAGCTGACGGAAGCTATTGCACCTTTGGAAACCTTTGCTACATTTCCCACTGACAAAGCTTTCTCTTCTGGGACTTCAGTGAGCGTCTCTTCACAGGCTTGTGACAGTTGTGCTCTGGGTTGTGACCACTCAGGTTTTGAAGGCTGACCTCCAGGCTCAGGGATCCC
>NW_010571632.1:0-373 GCF_000687285.1 Phaethon lepturus
TTCTGTGATTCTGTGATTCTGTGATTAAAAATGTACTTTATTAGTTTGAGGACAAAATGCACAGGTGAGAAAGAAACACGAACTTTTTGCTGCTTAACAACTGTTAAGTACCTGAAGGCTAAAGCAATAAATGCCTTAGAGTAATTTGTCTAGTCTATTTATCCAGGAAGGTAAACCATTTGTTGTGATCACTTTTATCAGAAAACACAGATGCAGTGACTTTTATCCAAACCTTTGAATTATACAAAACATGTGACATGACGCATGCCATGTCTAGTAAAACCTTTCAGAGCTGCTTTTAGCAGCGCGGGCCTGCGGCCCTGGCTCAGAGCAGCTCCCCGGCCTGCGCAGCGCGGGGGCCAGCGCCCCCCGC
>NW_010571633.1:0-375 GCF_000687285.1 Phaethon lepturus
TTTTGTAACAGCAGAGTTAGCTAACAGCTGGGGCTCTGGAAAATCCCACTGATTTTCTTATTTGAGGCTTCATGAAATGAGATTCTGTAAATTAATGCTGAAAAAGTATTTATGTTCTTAGAAGCAGCAGTAGAATCTACCGTAGTCCCTCATGCTCCATAATAGTTACATACACATTCAACACTTTTTTTACTATACACCACATATACAATATATGGACTATAAAAATATAGATCAACCTCCCTATGATTAACATTGAAATCAGTGTTGATTATCAAGTTCTACTTTAATATTCCAGATTTTGGCAAGGAAAAAAACCCACAGCTTTGCCAGAGATTTCTTAGATTTGCTCGTATGGCAGTTAAAAAAAAAAAA
>NW_010571634.1:0-372 GCF_000687285.1 Phaethon lepturus
GGATTCAGCATGCAAGATGACGGGGGCAAGGAGATGGGCCAGGGCTTCAGATTAGCGACCTCCAGTACGTTTTAATTTGGGTTGATCATTTCCTACGCAGTTCTTCTATTCCACGTGGTCCACACAGAGGCACGAGACAACAGGCTTAACTGAAGCAGCAAGGAATTTAGTGAAGCGGAAGATCAGCGGACATTCATTTTCCATGGTGCAGGGAGCTCAAGTATTGAACAAAAGCATAATCACAGGAAGCCTGCAAGGGCACAGTACGAGTCCGTCTTCTATATCGCACACAAGCCCTACCTTCAAAAGCAGAAGACATCCCTAACTGTTAACCTTCAGCATTTTAATAGCAAAATTATACGGGATACTAAC
>NW_010571635.1:0-375 GCF_000687285.1 Phaethon lepturus
TGTGTAGGAGCAGGTGAAGGCCTTGGATCAGTCCACCCACGTCTTAAGGAGGGCTCCCCATGAGGTCAGTGGAAGGTTTTTGCCAGTGCCAGAGGGGCAGAGCCTTTGGACACTTCTCCTGCAGATCACCGGGAGGAAATTGGACTGCTGGTCCAAAAGATTGCGGCAACCACGTTGGAGAGCTTTGGGGAGCGTTTGCTGCTGAGGAGGTGTGCAGCTCCTGTGCCACAGAGCCCCTGGGCATCTCCACCAGGCAGGGAATAGAGTGTGCTCGCGAGGAGTTGCCTGTGCCTACACTTACTCATGCCAGGCCATACTGTGGGTGGGCATTTTCCCTGCAAGGTTTTCCCTTGTCTTCCTCCCTCCTACAGCCTC
>NW_010571636.1:0-375 GCF_000687285.1 Phaethon lepturus
CCCCGGCACGGGCCCCTCGGCCGCGGGGACGCCGGGGCCCTGGAAGGAGCGCAAGGGGAGGGGAACGGCACAGCACCAGGGCGCGGCAGAGCCTTCTGGAAGCGACCTACGTGCTCTTTGCACAGTACTCCTACTGTCTCGCAGCGTGGCGCTGGGAAACTGGACGTTCAGAACGAGGTCCGGCAGGAAAGGGCACGGGCTGCTGCTGGAGGCTCTCAGCCGCCAGTGTGCAAGGAAAAGGAAGACACCAGGTGAAGCGCCCAGGGGATGCCATGCAGGTGTCGGCTGTCCTGCAAAACTGCAGGAAGGAGCAAGTGGTGAAGGGCAGTTCTCAGGGCACGGAGGGCCGGCAGGGGAGGGGGCTGTGGGAGCAGG
>NW_010571637.1:0-376 GCF_000687285.1 Phaethon lepturus
TGATTCTGGTCTTACTTCTATCGCTAAGTGTTAATTCAGCAGAATTCAACTCAGTGACACTTAAATAATTAAGGTTAAGAAGTCAGAACTGTTTCCCCTTTTGTTGCTAGTGTATGATCTGAACTTGAAGGGAACAAGGTCCATCTAATTAACTACAAGTGAAAATAAGATTAACAGTCAGATTAGTGGGAGGAATCCCAATATATCAGAAATGCATGGGTGGGCATATAAAGGCTGGTATTGTTTGCTTGGTGCTAGCCACACTTAGCTGTATGCATGCTCTTGTAAAGGATATCACTGTAGGTGTCAGTTTGGTGAAAAGCCATAGGAACTTTTGTCTTACAAACTTTGGCCTCTTCATGGATCTGCTTGGTAG
>NW_010571638.1:0-376 GCF_000687285.1 Phaethon lepturus
ATGTCAACCTGCACCTCTGTAATTGTGACATAAGATACCCAGTCACTTGAAATATAATAAAAATCTCTGCATTCCTGAATGCAAAGGTTAAAAGGTCTGGGTCTAAGAACGCAGTCCAGGGACATTTTATCTATTATGCAGAAGCATGATGGAAACAACTCTTAAAGTTACCATGAGAAATGTTTGTCAAAGAATTATTTTTTTAAAAAAGCTTACATGACTTCTCTATTGTGCCAAAGCTAATGCCACAATTATCGGCCTGCGCTGACTAGAGTGGGAATTCTGCTACTTTTAGCTAGTTACACACAGTAAAGTATTCCTATATATAGTTCTTATTATACATATCTTCAAGTATGAGGAGAAAAGAAGCTAATCC
>NW_010571639.1:0-375 GCF_000687285.1 Phaethon lepturus
TTCCCTTGGTCGGAGGAGTGGTTGCATGGAGTAAGGAGGTTGCTGAGCTGCTTTGTGTCCTTGTGTGTCCTTTCAGAATGTGTACAAGTCCGACCTTCTGTGGCTGAGGGGCATTGGCTGGTCCCCAAGTGGTTCGCTGGATGATGAGAAGAATAAGAGGGCGTGCCTCATCCTGAGTGACAAGAAGTATCGGCAACACCCGGACACCATCAAATTCACCAGCATTCCTGACTCAATGCCTATGGTTCTGGCAAAGCACAACTCTGAAATTATGAACCAAGTGAGATTTCCTTGTGTTTGCAACCTGAAGGAAATGGGTGCACTTCCCCGGACTTTGGGCTCCCTCCCTCCAGGGCCTGGGGTTTGCCAGGGGCA
>NW_010571640.1:0-376 GCF_000687285.1 Phaethon lepturus
CTTCTGAGGAGAACAAAGCTTGCTCTTCAGTGCCAGGCCCCTGGTGACATGGAACGAGATGTACTGTCCCCACCTCCCTTCCTCTTCTGTTTGTGGTATGTCCTACTTCCTCGGCATGTTGCCATCCTCAATAAATTGCAGAGAACATTCATGGTGTCTTTGTGTCATTGCTTTGGAAGCCATGTCTAGGCCAGGTGGTTTTTGCTACTGGGGAAGCAACTTAGTGGGCAGGTGTGGGTTGTTCTCCTCTTCAATGTGTCGTGACTGTGCTTTGAGGGAACTGAATGGGTGTGCGGGGAGAGCCAGGCAAGTGTCCAAGCATGGGTGATGCCTCTTGGCTCTTATCAGTCACTGCAGTGCCTGAAAGCACAAGCCC
>NW_010571641.1:0-374 GCF_000687285.1 Phaethon lepturus
TTTTTAAAGTAGAGAAGTCCGTTTCCTTCTCAACCACAATCCTGCACTTGTTAAGAAGATGAGAGACTTCTGACAAAACAGAGTGGTTTACAAGGAATTCAGACTGCAGATGAGTTGTTCTCTCTGCATGTCGTCTACAGGCCACACTTTAATTTTTTCCGTACCTGAAGAGACTAGGACGTAGATATTACGTAAACCACAAACCAGAGACACAGCGTAGACATAGAAAATTCCATAGTGGACTCTCAGATACAAGGCATTCTTTTTAACTTCCATATATCTCTCACCGTGTTGCTAGGATTTACAGTGAAATTTGTTGTTGATCTAGAAAATGATGTAGATTAACGCATAAACCAAAAGACTGTACCCCTCTT
>NW_010571642.1:0-377 GCF_000687285.1 Phaethon lepturus
CAGCCGCTCGCCTGCCACCGCTGACCCTGCCGTCCAGGGAAGGAGGAGCCCGCAGGTTTTTTCCTTCTAAGTTCTCCCCTCAGAAGGATTAGGGGTGCCTGGCAGCGTGCTCCCCCAAAGCCTCCTCTTAAAATAGCAGCATCCCCGCGCAGAGGCAGCACATCAAGATGCCAAGAGTGTGGCAGCGGTGAAGTATGATGGAAGAATGCTTTTGGAACATGCCCCATGAGAGCATCTGGGAATTCTCACTTTGCCCTGCTGTAAAGGTTTTCTTTGCCAGTCTACAGCTGGAAAAATCACAGCCTTAAAAATAAAAGGTGCTTTAAATATGTTAGCTCATTTCGTCCATCGGGTGGAACTGCAGTGGCTGCCAAGGG
>NW_010571643.1:0-377 GCF_000687285.1 Phaethon lepturus
ATTTTGCAGCAGCGACTCCGGCCACCTCGTGACAGTCGCTGCTCATCACCTCTCGGGACGCGACGGGACGTGGAAGCGCCTTTAGACCATGGAACAATTTCCCCTGGGATCACAGAGGGGATTTTGATTATCGGGCCTTAAAAAAGCAGGAGGCAAAGGCTCTTGGTAGCGTTATTTTTGGAGGCAGAGGCTCCTGCTACTGTTATTTTTAACCGGTTTTAACTCATCTCGCCAAACCCATTTTTTCAACGCCAGCTCACCGATCTTTCCAGGGCCGGATTTATTATTTTTTTTTAATTTTTTTTTTTTGCCAGCCTCGATTTTCCAGAGGCTGCTGCTCCAAAAACCCCCAAACCCACCACCTTTTTTTTTTTTTT
>NW_010571644.1:0-376 GCF_000687285.1 Phaethon lepturus
GAGTTCCTCGGAACCGTGAAATGTTTAAGACTGAAACCGCATATTGGTCTGCCACAGTCTATGAGTTGGCTGTGTTTTAATGCCCCAGGCCAACCTCATGTAACTGGGACAGGAAGACTCTGGGCAGCTTTTGGTGTCCTACATCTTCCTGATGATCACAGTTGTGTCCTCTCAAAGATCTGTAAGTCTCTTTGCCTGCGCCTTTTGCCACTTTGCGGTACATCAACCCCGTGGGACAGACCCTCCCAGAACCTGCAAGAAATTGCTGTCTTGCATCACCTGTTTGAAGAAGTCAGCTCTGGTTTTGACTGTGTGCATGAGCCTCATCTTTTCCTCAGTCTCCCTGAGGTGTAACCAAGGTGATGGGGAAATTAAA
>NW_010571645.1:0-377 GCF_000687285.1 Phaethon lepturus
GGCCAGCATCAAGAACTGATTTGAGCCCCCGGGAAGGTTTGAAACGGGAACGGTCTGAGGAGGGAGGGAGAGAGGCGTGAGTGCTCTTCCCTGCCCTCCATCCGATTCAGCAGTGAGAGAGGCAACTTCTGGCACCTTAAACCTCCACAGCCCCCCAAAGACCCCCACCAGCACCTCTCCAGGTCCCAGCCCTACAAAAAGGACCACCAGAGTATCTTCTGCGCTCAGAAAACAAACGTAATAACTGGAATACGTTAAATCCTTGCTCTCTCCAGGGATTTTTTTTTTCAGCCCTGGGCAGGACTAGGAGCGCGTCACGCGGGGATGCTCTTACCACCCGGCGCAGAGCGGCTCCGCTGCGGTCCAGGTCCAGCCTG
>NW_010571646.1:0-377 GCF_000687285.1 Phaethon lepturus
CGCCCGGGTAGGGACCCCAAGGGGGCTGGGGGGTTCGGGGAGGGGATGGGTGTCGCCCAACACCTCACAGTGTGTTTTTGTGTATCCCCTCCCGCAGTACTTTGATGTGGGGCACCGGCTGCAGATCACGGGGCTCTGGCACTCACTGGGGTCCCTCTACACCACATCCACCGACAGGACGCTGCGGGTGAGCGTCCCTGCGCCCCCGGCGCGTGGCACTGGGCTGGGGGGGCTGCTGACCCTGTTGTGGAGGGCTGGAGGGCTGCAATCGGCTTTCACTGTCTTGCAGATACATGTCCCTACGGACCCTCCCCGCACCATCTGCTCCTGGACGCACGACGACGTGCTCAACGGGGTAAGGAGGCGCTTGTGCCCTC
>NW_010571647.1:0-377 GCF_000687285.1 Phaethon lepturus
CCCACACTGGCACCCACCATCCTCGCCGGCCCCACGCAGCCCCGTCCCGCCCCCACGCCACCCGTGCTGCCCACGATGGGGATGTCCGGGCAAGGCTGGGTTGCAGGAGACCAAGACTAGATTTTTGAGCTGCCGTCATATAATCTAAAATGATCTCTTCCTGGCCCTGTTTCCAGCCCAAATGGGACCTGCAGGGCCTGCTGAAGCCCCCAGTGACCAAATGCCCCAAACCTCAAGGGACTGTGTGGCCAAGCTGGTCCCTGGCAATTGCAGCTCCTTGGGAATCTGTGGCAGCACTGATTTTATTGCTGCCATAGTGAAGGAGTGCTGTCCCTCCTTCAGTGTTCTCCTACTGACTGAATAGCTTGTGGCAGGGG
>NW_010571648.1:0-377 GCF_000687285.1 Phaethon lepturus
ATGGCGCGCACGAAGCAGACGGCGCGTAAGTCGACGGGCGGGAAGGCGCCCCGCAAGCAGCTGGCCACCAAGGCGGCCCGCAAGAGCGCGCCGGCCACGGGCGGCGTGAAGAAGCCGCACCGGTACCGGCCCGGCACGGTGGCGCTGCGCGAGATCCGGCGCTACCAGAAGTCGACGGAGCTGCTGATCCGCAAGCTGCCCTTCCAGCGCCTGGTGCGCGAGATCGCGCAGGACTTCAAGACCGACCTGCGCTTCCAGAGCTCGGCCGTGATGGCGCTGCAGGAGGCGAGCGAGGCCTACCTGGTGGGGCTCTTCGAGGACACCAACCTCTGCGCCATCCACGCCAAGCGCGTCACCATCATGCCCAAGGACATCCA
>NW_010571649.1:0-377 GCF_000687285.1 Phaethon lepturus
TATCCGTGGAGCCAAGCATCAGAAAGTAAGAACTTTCTCTTGTCCTTATTATACAAGTCAGTCATATATTTCTTCCCATCATTTTTTCTCATCTTAGAGAGGAGAAAATACACAGAAACAATATATTTTGAATTACTTTGTTTAAAGATGTTTAGTTCTGCTTTTTGTTCCAAACTTATCTTTAAGCTCACTATTAGAAGGGCCTTGTTGGGAGAAAGGGGGAAAAATATTGCCACGGCATCAATGAGAAGAGGATGTATTGGGGAAAGTATGGGTATTTCTTGCAAAGAAAATTGGCATGTGGGAGCAAGGAACAATGTTCTGTAGCAGACTTTATGACGAGTGTGTTTGGAAGAGTTTTGGTAAGCATGCTTTCC
>NW_010571650.1:0-378 GCF_000687285.1 Phaethon lepturus
CGTGGGGACGCCATCATGGCCATGGGGACTTCATGGTGGCCATGGGGACATCACCATGGGCTTGGGGACACCAACCATGGCCATGGGGACATGGCGATGGCCGTGGGGACCTCGTGGTGGCCATGGGGGTGGCCGTGGGGACAGCACCGGGGCCGTGGGGACGGGGAGGGGGAGGGGGCGAGAAGGTGACAGGGGGGGCCCGGAAAGTCACGGGAGGCCCCGAGGTGGCCCAGGAGGTGCCAGAGGTGCCAAGAAAGTGACAGGAGTGATCCAGGAGGTCCCAGAAGATTCCAGAAAGTCCCAAGAGGTCCCCGAAGGTCCCCAAAGCTCCCAGGAGGCCCCAGAATGTCCCCAAAGGTCCCAGGAGGCCCCAGAACG
>NW_010571651.1:0-376 GCF_000687285.1 Phaethon lepturus
AAAACTGCAATAGTAGTTGCACTTCCTGCACTACTCTGAAAAGGCAAGTGATGACAGACTGCTGTTGTACTTGCCTACATATGGATTTCAGTACATATGTTATTCGTTCTCATGTTAAGCATTTTCATCTGTAGACTGTAAATCTAGCGAGATCAGGAGATGATTCTTTGCCACACTGCACCAGCAATGGGTGAAATTATTTCATTCCTTAGAAGTCAGGATATTGAATCTCATGGAAAGAGTAAGTCAGTTGTAGTCAAAATTAATTTCTGTTCCTAATTATTGCACAGAAATTTTTGGGGACATTGGACAAGCCATTTTATACTTACTTTGTTTTCCCAGCTGTAAAATGGAATTGTTTTTTAAAATTCGATAT
>NW_010571652.1:0-377 GCF_000687285.1 Phaethon lepturus
AATCCAAATGTATTTCCTAAAGGCAACCTAGCACTATCAGCGACACATTGTTATATCCAGTTGAACTCTATCTCAATATCAGTTCTTCCTTAATCCTCAGTATAAGCCATACAGCTCTCTAAAGACTTCCTGAAGCACTAAACTCTGTCAAGTGACCAATCCTGCACTATTCTATACAATAATACACAGTGTGCACAGTTTGCTGATAGAGACAGACACGTCATAAATGAGACTTCAGAAGCATCAGATGTAACATTTCCTTTCTGTCCCTAAAAATAAAATATTTCAGCTGTCAAGCATCACACTTGAGTGCTGCAGACAGACAGAAAAATGCTAACCACGTTAAAAATGTAATCTTCTATCACGTGAACAGGTAA
>NW_010571653.1:0-377 GCF_000687285.1 Phaethon lepturus
AATGGACTGGTTATGTGAAAGTTTTGGAATTTTTCTTTCATAGCTAAATGTAAATACTTATTTGTGATTCAGACAAAACTAGTATTTTTTCTGGGACAAACTTGTTTTGTTTCAGATTGCCTTGCCGGTGAAAGGAAGAGAAAGCAAATACTTCTGAATTCTGAGTAAGGGACTTTGAAATCTCTTGATGCTTAATAATGAATCTGGCCTCTCTCACTCGCAGAACCCTGCAAAAGAGATGTGGGAGTGGAGAATCTTGCTTTCACTATCAGATTTCCTGGAAGCCTTCACAAGGCTGAAGACAATGGGGAAAGAGCTGGAGGATGCACATGAACTGTTTCATGGATATTCCAAGTCAGGCTGACTACTGATTTATT
>NW_010571654.1:0-377 GCF_000687285.1 Phaethon lepturus
TTATGTGAAAAGGAAACCTATTGAACCCAAAAACTAAAGGAACACTTTGATATCTAGATGTTCATATTGGAAGTAGTAGTCAAGCCAGGATGCTTGTTAGGTATGAGGAATGTTCTACCACAGGAGAAACTACATTGCAGGCATATAATGCACTGAAGTGACACAGAGGGTAGTCTGTGATCTGAAACTATGAATGAGCTGGTAAAGGAAATCGCCTCTCCACTGTTAATCATATTTAATGCTGCAATTTTGGGTTGGACATTGCAGGAGGGGGAGCAAAATGTAGTAACTACATCTAAGAAGTAGGAAGGCAAGGAGGCAGAAGCTGTTAAATTTGATCTCACTAGTATTTAAGTTTTGCTTGTTTTTAAATTAAA
>NW_010571655.1:0-378 GCF_000687285.1 Phaethon lepturus
AAGCAAGAAAACACTTTACATTATTATTACAACATTTATGTTGTTTCCAGATGCTACCAGATGATGTGCATCTATTGCTGCTCAAACAAAAAAAAATTCAAATCCTCATGTCAGATGGGGACCATGGAATGAGACATCAAAGAAAGACCTAAAGTCTCCTAACGTCTGAAAAAGCTCAAGCAGTTACTTCCATTTTGATCTCAGAAAGAAAGGCAATACCAGCAGGGAACAGTGAATTTAAGATGTTAACAGAGTGGCAGCTCCCTGAACTAGGACAGAGATGGGAATTCTGTCAGTCCTATGCTTTCAAAGCACCTTATTAGTTTCTTCTGAATGCCTTCTTGTCGTAGTGATGCTGAACATTGAATAACTTGCCAT
>NW_010571656.1:0-375 GCF_000687285.1 Phaethon lepturus
CTCTATCCTGGCTGAAACCAGGACAACATGGTACAGACTTTTATTACAACTATATGGATGCTTTGAGGACAAGGAAGTGCTGGTATATATATGTAAGGACTTTTGAGCTCTTTTCCAATGTTTGCATATTCTCCTGGAGAGGAGCAAAAATGAATGAAAGCAAGCTAGCCAGTGATAAATAAGATCAAATTCCAAAATGAAAACTATTCTGCTATGAAGCAGTGTTATACATCTTTCTAGCTCCTTAAAAATGGTACTTGGAAGAGTAACATGGAGCAAGGGTGACACTCTGACAATATAGGAGAAGTACAGGGTTTTTTTGTTTGGCTTTTCTCTCCTTGTTTGTCAGGTGTTGGGATCACCCTGCATGGCTCG
>NW_010571657.1:0-378 GCF_000687285.1 Phaethon lepturus
GTTTGAAAGCAGGGAGGCACAAACTGTCTGCATTAGGTGTTGAAAAACCTGCTATAATACTATTTGCTTCCAGATGTACTGGAGTGGTCTTGGAGGCTAGTACACATGAGTGTTTCTTAGACATTGTTATATCCTGTAATATAGATAAGGCCTTTGAGATGAATCACACAGCCTTATTTAAATGTGATCTGCACAATTATTCCAGAACATATTATCTTGATAGGTTATTAATTTCTGCTGTTGTCTCTGTTACCACCACCAGCCTGAGAAAATCTGGACCCTTAAAGGGATGTTTTATAACCATTTATTTGATTTATTTTCACTGTAGCTTTCCAAATAAGGAAATAGTATAAGGATACTGAGAAATCTCTCATTCAA
>NW_010571658.1:0-378 GCF_000687285.1 Phaethon lepturus
GAGTGAATACATGTGAATTAAAGAAAATGCTTTTCCTAAGCAGCTCCATAGATATCTTATAAATAAACATGGTCTCCCCTTTGAGAGCCCGTGGGAATTAGAGCAGCTAGGAGGGGAACAAGTTTGAATTAAATACATTGTGTTTGCTAGATAAAAATCAATGGATTATTCACGGGAAAAAATATACAGCATGTTCTAATCACTTAGCAGCATAGCCGAGGCTCACGTTAGCTGGGGGAAGTGAGTTAGAACCAGCACTGCTTGGTAGAAATATTATGATGATGATGAAGGGGTTTTATAAAACCCAGCGTAAGAAAATGGATCTGGGAAATTACTTGGAGACAGGTTCTTGTTTGACTTTACGGTTCTGTGAGGTTG
>NW_010571659.1:0-378 GCF_000687285.1 Phaethon lepturus
TTTTTTTTTTTTAAAGCTTTCAGGCTTCCCAACTCTGCTGCATTACTGACATTTGATACATTAAATTCTGAAATGTTATATATGTTTCAAGGATGCAGCAATTTCCTGGCTTGTTAGATTGATGGGGGGGAATGCAGAGCTTGCTGGGAGGCAGAGAGTCTGCTTGAGCAGTCCTTGTAAGAAATCCTTCAGACACTGTTCTGTGTTGCTTCTCTTGCAGGCACTATTTCAAGTTCCAGATTTCCTTCCCTTTCCTCCCCACCTGATTTATGTACACTGGTCTTCTTGCTAGGAAAGAAAAAGCAGTGGAGAGACAGTAGACAGCTAATGTTGCTTGCTGCAGGGGAACCTTGTGCATCAGGTGTGACATCAGGTCAT
>NW_010571660.1:0-377 GCF_000687285.1 Phaethon lepturus
TACAACTACTTCTTCACCTTCTTGACCACTAAATCCAGGTTTATTAATCTTTTTTTAATTGTGTTGTCTCCTAGAATCTTTCATTTGTCGCAGATTATCAGAACTGCATAGATAGTTCAGGGAAGAGCATGCAATCATTTACACCTGAAACCTGACAAAATGCTGTTACTAACATGATTGTCCTTTTGAACATGCCTTCCTGATTATCGCTTTGTGTCTCTTTGTCAAAGCAAAGTAATTTGGGAGGAGTCAGTAGTAGCAGACAAACTCAGAAAGCTACTTTCCTGTAGATTACAGTTAAGCATGTGGTTATGATCAGGCCATGAGGGTAACAGTGGATAGATACTATGCTTCTCAAGAGGAGGCCCAACCATTAT
>NW_010571661.1:0-376 GCF_000687285.1 Phaethon lepturus
AAAAAAAAGCCACAGACGTGGCTTACAATGGTGGTTAACAGTCTGCTCTCTGCAAAAACTGTTGGTGCTGCAGCTTGCACTAAAAAAGAAAACCGCAGTTGTCTTGCATGCATTATGTTTTCGTGTTTTACTTGAGATATTGCTGAGCAAAAATGAGGAATCATTCTTGTTTAATTTGCTTAAGCACTAATATATTTGGATTCAGTCCGTTTGCCCTGGAGAATGGCAGTCTCAGACTCAGATGGAACACGGTCTGATGCAAACTCCCAGCAGGAGAATTTGGCTTATGTTTTTACTAGCAATCAAGTACCTTCTGAATGCAAACATGGCCAAAATCTCCGCGTAGATAATTGCCGTGTAGAAGATCCTTGTTTTA
>NW_010571662.1:0-377 GCF_000687285.1 Phaethon lepturus
CTTTGAGTGTGACCATCCAGACAATTCCTTACCCACCAAGTGGTCCATCTCTCAAATCCATGTCTCTCCCATTTAGAGAAAAGGCTGTCATGCAGGACAGTGTGAAATGCTTTGCACAAGTCCAGATAGAGGTCATCAGTTGCTCCTTATCCTTATCCAGCAATGCCGTAACCCTGTCGCAGAAGGCTACTAAATTTGTCAGGCATGATTAGCCATTTGAGTTGGGTTTGTGTGACAAGATTTTGGCGCGGGGGGGTGCTGTAAGGGTGGCTTCTGTGAAAAGCTGCTAGAGCTTCCCATGTGTCCAACAGAGCCAGTGCCAGCTGCATTTGGAACCAGAGAGAGCAGCGAGAATATGTGAGAGAAACAACTCTGCA
>NW_010571663.1:0-378 GCF_000687285.1 Phaethon lepturus
TTAGATTTTAAATTAAGACATGGACAGTTTTAATAAAGTACATAGAAGTTAAATAAGTGTTTGTACAAAGATAAAAGATGCCAATATTGGCAAAGAGAAAAGGTTTAAAACTGAATAAAAGATCAAGTTTCAAGACATCCACAGGTATGATATCCTTAAGCAATAAAATTAATTTATTCGCGTTTCTAAGTTTTAGTATTTATCCATTTAAAGCCCATTAAATCAGCCTGCATTGCATTGTGTTTATATTTCTGATACAATAATGTTTTTGTTTCAGTGACTTTCTAAAAAAAACAAAACCCATAATAAAGCACATAACTCTATTTAGAGACATTCATAAAAGTCAGGATCCTCTGAATCTGGCACTAGCTTGGAGAA
>NW_010571664.1:0-378 GCF_000687285.1 Phaethon lepturus
AACTGAACTCTTCCAGAAACAAGGCCTATCTGGCCAAACAAGGTTCTCTCACAGCGACAGTTTCGTCCTTATGCAGAGGATGAACATGATACAAACCACTCAGTGACAGTTCATGTACTACAGCAAGTCACTGAAACACCACACTAATGCCTTCAGATAAAGAATCTATTCAAAAGTGAAATACAGCTAGAATCCTGAAACAAACCGTAATAGCTAGTCTATGACATCATCTATGGCAACGCCTTGTGAAATGTCACAGAGCACCACCCCCCAGTTTGTATAAACTGCCAGAGTTCTCTTGACTCCTGCAGAGTACATGCTCCTACAGCTAAAATGTTCAAAGTGTCTTCAGCACTTCTTCTAGCTGTTCTTTAACCA
>NW_010571665.1:0-379 GCF_000687285.1 Phaethon lepturus
CTGCCCCCCCCTCACCGCGCCGCCAGCGGCTCAGCTCAGCCTCCAGCTTCCCGATGGTCTCCTTCAGCGCCTTGTTCTTCTCCTTCTCCTTCTCGTACTTCTTCTTCCACTGCTCGGCCGTCAACTCCAAGTTCACCGACGCCGTGTTCTTGATGGTCTTGGCCCTGGACGGGGGCGGGGGGACAGCACCCCTCAACAGGGACCCCCCCTGCTCCCCCTTTTTCCAGGCAGCACCCGCGGGGACCCCTCTGAGACGCCCACCGCAGCGACCTCCATCTCAGGGTCCGCCTTCCCCCTGCTCCTCTCCCAGGTCTGGGGACCCCCGATGCAGCCCCTTTTCCCCGCTTCGGGGTGCATGGGGTGCGGTTGGGGTGCAATG
>NW_010571666.1:0-375 GCF_000687285.1 Phaethon lepturus
AACAAGGACCATGTTGTGGTGACATACAGAATAATCTTAAAAACCAGGTCTATGACCTTTAGACTGAAACCAAATTATGAACTGAGCAGTTCAGAGGGCACAACTTGCTCATGAAAGTTAACCACCCTGTGCAATATCATACCGCAACCGGGGCTTGCAGAATTTCTATGTGATAGCTGAAAGGGGGTAATTCTTCACACAAAATGCTAAGAAAGACTACTTCCTGTCACAGACCTGGAGAACCTTGAGAACATAAGCATAATGCAATTTCGAAGAGATTCATAACATGCAGTGGAACAGTTGTTTTGATAGACACAGATATGTACTCATGACTTGCTTTTATGCTTCAAAAAACGTGTGGATGTGGTGCTTCAG
>NW_010571667.1:0-379 GCF_000687285.1 Phaethon lepturus
CGACAGGGAGGGAGCTCTGCTTGCTGGGGACGTGGCTGGGGAGCACTGCCAGGACAAGGTGCCTGTGGCCCCAGTGGGCTTGTACCTCCAGCACAGCCCTGCCCGTCACGCTGCTCGGGGCACCCGACCCCAGTCCCCTGGGGACACCGCCACGCGTGTCCCCTCCCACGAGGAGGGGAAGATGATCCTACTAACCCGTCCTTCTGCCCTGGTTTTGGCTGACAGTGTGACCCCTCGACCAGCTGCGAGATGGACTGCGAGGCCAACAACAAGGTGGGTGCTGGGCAGGGGGGATGGCTGGGAGGACTCCCCGTCCCTTGCCCGTGCTGTCTGGGCAAGCGCGCCCACCCTGTCCCTCTGCTGGTCCTGGGGCTTGGCC
>NW_010571668.1:0-377 GCF_000687285.1 Phaethon lepturus
GCAAAACCCACAAAACCCCAAGAAAACTCAAGATTGCCAAATTCCCACTTTATTTTGAAAAAAGGGCTACTGTGTAATTCTAATGGGCTTTTCCTTTATCTTAGTTTAGATACTATTTTGCACTGAAAAACTTCCTGATATGGGAGCTTTGTCCAGCAACAGTATTCCATGTAAAGAGATCCATGGCCAAAAGCAAAATGTGCCCAGGAACTGACTGAGCACCTTGGGATGGGCCATGGACCAACACCTGAAGGTGTTGGAAAGGTGTACCAGGGTATCAAGTGCACTGGACACCCTTGTGGTCTAATAAACTGAATTTAGCAGTGTCACATTGTATGCATATATCACTTGCTTTTTGATTAAAAGAGTTGCTTCTA
>NW_010571669.1:0-379 GCF_000687285.1 Phaethon lepturus
TCATCTACATATTGCAGTATTGTTCCCTCTGCATTTTCCTTTTTCCATAACTCCAGCTCCTTTTCCAGTTGGTTGCCAAATTTTGTAGGAATATTTTTGAACCCTTGAGGTAGCACCATCCAGGTAAGTTCTGTTTTGTTCCGGGTGGTGGGGCTTTCCCATTCGAAGGCGAGTATCACCTGCTTGTCTTAGTCTAGAGGCATGCAGAAGAAAGCATCCTGAGATCACATACAGTAAACAACTTAGGTTTTTCCTTCAAGGATGTCAGTGAGGTATATGGGTTAGCTACTATTGGGTGAATATCTTGAACAATCGGATTCATAGCTCTTAAATCCTGAACTAATCTACATTCCCTGCTGTTTTGCTTTTTTACTGGCAA
>NW_010571670.1:0-380 GCF_000687285.1 Phaethon lepturus
TTGCCCCATGCATGGGGGGCTACCAAGGGAGGGGACCCTACCGCGGCCAGGGCTGCCTGGCGCAAGGAGCCTCGCCGGGGGCCCCACGAGAAACTTTGCTCCGTTACCGGTGCCCCTCAGAGGGGGGATTCATTAGTGCTGCCGCCATCAGATTTCCCACATCGCCATAAATCAGGGCGAGCGGCTGGGAGCGACGGCGCGATCCATCTTGCAGGTCTCGAAGTCATTACATTTCATTAGGAGGTGCGCGGGGGTTTTATTATTTAGCAGGTTAATTCTCCCCTCAGATAGCTCCCTCTCGGAGGAGGATTTCACTGTGCACGGCCAGACTTCAAACAAGTAATGCGAAATAAATGGGTCCTTCCTCGGCGGGGGCCCTG
>NW_010571671.1:0-379 GCF_000687285.1 Phaethon lepturus
CCTGCTGAAGCCGAGCTCCCACAGGACTATCAGGGTGGGGTTTTTTTCATTCTTTTGGGACTATTTCATGATCTCACATGCAACTATTGATTTTTCCCATCTATGGATTTACGCCGAGCTGCCTGAGCAGCAGCGAATTAGTTGACCCTCTTGCCCTGCGAGGAAAGAGCTGCAGCAGACGTCGGCTCCGGGACCACCCGAGCCACACGCCCGCAGCACCAGCCCCTCCAAGCCGGGGATATTTCCCAGCCGATGGATTCCTAAAGTTAACCAGCATTCGCCGAACTTTGCAAGGAGCTTTTCTAGGTTAATCGCACGCCGAGCCTGCGCAGGCAGGCGTAAGGAATGAGGAGAGAGGAGAAAAATCCTGCCGTGTTAC
>NW_010571672.1:0-377 GCF_000687285.1 Phaethon lepturus
CAGCTGACCAGTAAGTCTCCTTCAGACCAGCTGAGATGGAGACCACAGTAAGGTGGCAGTCGGAGGGACTACCCCATCAGCCTGCTGCTCTGCAATGGAAAGGCAAGAAGGGGAGAGACCACCTGTTTGATGACTGGAGTCATCTATTGCTGTTCCAGTCACCTGGTTTCGTAGAGCATCCCTCTCCTGCAGAACAGTATTAATTTCCTCTTTGGTGGTTTGGATTTCTTCCTTGTGCCTCTTCTCCACTGCCTTGATCTCTCTCCGAGTTTTGTCCAGCTCTGCTTGCAGCTTTTCTGTGATGTTCTGTAAACACAAATGGAGAGCAAGTTACCGCGACGTGCCATCAGGGTCACCTCTCTCCTCTTCCTGTCTCA
>NW_010571673.1:0-379 GCF_000687285.1 Phaethon lepturus
CTCCAAGTGGACTTTGTGCCACTGATCACAAGCCTCTGGGCCCAGTAGCTCCACCAGTTTTCAGTCCACCTCACTGTCCATCTATCTAAGCCATAAAAGTATGGAACGGACCTCTCGTCTATGAGCTCACCAATGAGGGTGTTGTGGGAGACAGTGTTGACAGCCTTAATAAGGTAGAGATAAACAACAGCCACTTCTCTTGCATCATCCACCAAGCCAGTGACCTCATCGTTGAAGGCTATCAAGCCGATGAGGAGTAATTTCCCCTTTGTGAATCCAGGCTGACTCTGACTCCAGGGTTGTGATGCTGCTTTTTGTCTTGTTCCTCTCTCTCAGGTTCTTCAACTCCACCACCTCATGGTCACTGCAGCCAAGGCTG
>NW_010571674.1:0-379 GCF_000687285.1 Phaethon lepturus
TTCTTCCAGTAGTGCAGCCTCAGATGACACATTAAAGAAATACTTGTCTGTTGGATGACTAGCAATTCCTTTGATTTCTTTAATTAAGTTTTTAGTATCAAGTTCATGCCTGATTAAGTATCCCAAAACCTTGGGTAAAAAAGAACAAAATAAGAAGAGTGAAGGAAACAATGGTGTTACTCCATTTCCTTCTGTATTAGTGGAGTGAATATTCTTCTACACGTTAAAAAGCGAAAAACAAAAAACAATTACCTTTACTTATATTACTGAATTGCTTATCAGACTGTATTCCTATACAAGGGACCATTCAGATAGGAAAAATATATAAACCAAGGCAAAGAAGAAAACCACTGAAGTTGCTCAGGTAATATTGGTTTTG
>NW_010571675.1:0-377 GCF_000687285.1 Phaethon lepturus
CCAACAGGTCCATGTCTCTCCTGTGCTGAGCTCGAGCATCTCTGTTGCACACAGTTGCAACCTCTGTTGCATACATCAAGGAACTTTTGAGCATACTGCAGAAAATGCTGTCTCTCAGACACCACAGTCTGACTGTCATTTTATGCAGAATATATATTAAAAATTCTTGGTATGCCCAAAAGTGATAACGCGATCTGAGATAAACGCCTGTGTCTCAACATATTTTATACTTCAGTCCTTCTGAATAGATACGATCATAGGAAATTTAGCTTGGAGGAGACCATTCTGAGGCTGTATGTCCAACCCCCCATCTCAAAGCAGAGTGAACGTCAAAATTAAGTTGCTCAGGGCCTTGTCCAGCTGAGTTTTGAATATCC
>NW_010571676.1:0-381 GCF_000687285.1 Phaethon lepturus
TGAGCGCAGCAGGAGAGAAAGGAGGAGACAGTCAGTCTGTGGCAACCAAGGCCCAGGAAAAGGAAGGGAAAGGAAGGAAAACCAGACTCTCCTCCTGCCACCCTCCTGCCCCATCACATGGCCCTGCCTGGCCAGAGCCCAGCGGCACCACCACGAGCCCACACAGAGCCCCGGGCAGCTCCCACTGGCTCAGCCACCCCAGAGGGGTCACACGGGGCCAAGACCAGCAGTCTAGTGCCACAGATGCACCATGGCCTTCATCCAGTTCCAGTTGCCCCAGCAAAGCTGAGCACCCCCGGGCAGCCAGGCAGCACCAGGCCCTGTGGGAACTTACTGCTGTCTGTGCCCATCAGCTGGGCCAGTTTGCGGAAGGAGCGGGAC
>NW_010571677.1:0-381 GCF_000687285.1 Phaethon lepturus
TAGAAGCTAAAAGGTAAAATCTCTTTTAGCCGGAAAGAAGGATATAGATGAAACCCCAAACAGAGAATAATCATATCAATAATTAGCATTTGGGGGGGCCAGAGCTGACAGGAGCAGTGTTTGTTCTCCCAGTGCAGAATGATTTTCTATGCTATGAGAAGGCACTGCAAGGGGCCCAGCAGGCTATGAAGAAGTTAAGTCAGTTGAATGAGGCAACAACTATGAATCCAGAAGGCTGGGACTATCCTCCACTGAGAAGGTGTCCTTGTTTTCCAGCATACTGACTTTGCAGACCATGTCACAGTGACCAAAACACTGCAAGGAGACAAGGGTAGGAAGATATGGGTGCCTCAGTGGTGTAACCAAGGTGGTAGGGAATTA
>NW_010571678.1:0-379 GCF_000687285.1 Phaethon lepturus
AAACTATTCTATGATTCTACGAGTTTGATTGTGGAAATGATAGAAAGTTGCATGACTGAGATCCGGAACATGAAAATGGGGCATAGGCCTATATTGAAGCTGGCAATTATTAGGTTTCTTACTTTAATTTCAAAGCTGTGGTTCAGAAATCCTGTACTTACTAACCGAACTGAGAAATATTTACACTTTCTAGTTGCTTCTTGGTGTGGCTCTACATCTACACTTGTGCTACTGTGCTAGCCTTTTCTGAGGACTTCTCTGCTCCGGGAACTCCAAATGGGAATGTCAGAGCATGCCCAAGTCACCCAGGTCACATCTTCTCTATATCAAGACCACAGGCCTCTTGGTTGTTGGGCATTTTTTTTTTGTGTGTGTGTGT
>NW_010571679.1:0-380 GCF_000687285.1 Phaethon lepturus
GTTTCCTTTCAACTCCTGGGTAGACACAAGAAACATTTTTTCAGAGCATTAATTTTTTTATACCAAGTAGTATAAAGGCATGTTTGTAGTAAATAAAGGCATGTTCAAGAAATCGAAGGAATGGTCAAAAAAAGAAGCCAGAATTAATCTTGCAAGAAGCCCCACATAGAAAAATCCCCAATAGTTTGCCTATAGAGGGTTTGTTGCCAAATCAGTGCTTTATTGAACTCAGAAGCTATTCAACAGTGAGAGAGATCTAAAGAAGACCTGTATAGAAAGTTTTTCTGTAAATGAAAAACCTTTTTCCAGCCATACCAAATAACTGATTCATAGAGTTCTAAAATTTTTTAGAAACAGGGACAAATAAGACTTTTTTTTTT
>NW_010571680.1:0-381 GCF_000687285.1 Phaethon lepturus
AGCCCACGTAGTGGACGTAATACTCCTCGCGGCCCTCCTGCTCGTTCAGGCGGGACTGGATCACCTCCGCCGAGTCTGCGGGGCGAACTGGGACCAGTTAGCGGCCCAGCAAGCCCTCTCCCAGTTTCGACCAGTGAGGGGGACAGGGAGCTGTGCTGGTGCTGCCCAGGCCTGCTGCAATGGGATTTAGACTGGTCCCAGTTCTCCCAGTCCAGCCCAGACACGCTGTGATGGGATTCTGCCTGGTCCCGCTTCTCCTATTCCCAGTTCAGGCCAGCTCTGCTGTCACAAGATTCATACTGCTCCCAGTTCACCCCAGTGCTCAGTCCCACGCTGGTCCCAGTCCCACGCTGGTCCCAGTCCCGCTGTGAGCCCCTTTGC
>NW_010571681.1:0-375 GCF_000687285.1 Phaethon lepturus
AGGTCCTTTTCTGCAAAGCTGCTTTCCAGCTAGTCACCCCCCAGGTACATGGGGTTATTCCTCACCAGGTGCAGGCTTTTACATGTTCCTTTGTTGAACTTGATGAGGCTTCTGTTGGCCCCTTTCTCCAGCCTGTTGAGATCACCAAATCTACGACATTCAGGTAAATAATACAAGTCTTTTCATAGCCAGCAGCACAACAGATAAACATCAGCAATTCACCCTCTTGCAGTTAAGGAGCAGCCCTCAATAGAAACTACAGCTTGAAGTTACAGGAAGAAGAGTTAGTACAGCTGGTTTCAGACATTTCTATACTCACAGAATGATAAAAGTTTTGGGCTGGGTGGACCTTTAAAGGCCATCTAGTCCAACCCC
>NW_010571682.1:0-381 GCF_000687285.1 Phaethon lepturus
CTGAGCCTGATTGATGGAAAGGTTTTCATTGCCATCCTACAAAAAATAGAAGACTAAAGCAATTCTTTGCTAATTTAATTACGGTGTGTCTGAAAGTTTTCTTAGTACCCTAAGGATCTGGGTTTCTAAGAAAGCCTTTTGCATGCAAGAGGACTCATCATTAAGTAACACCCCTCACCATCTGCTTTAAGAAAATACATTAATTGCAAGAAAATATGATTCTTTTTAACACTTCTTTCCAACTGCCTTCCACAGCAGAGGTAGTACACCACTGATTGCAGTATTGCCAAAATATCCCTGGCTACTGCACTTCTAAATATGGTCTAAGCCCTTAGTGACTCCATAAAAATACTTACAGGAACCAGTCCACTGCAATGATAA
>NW_010571683.1:0-380 GCF_000687285.1 Phaethon lepturus
TCAGAAATGCGCAGAGTGTTTGCTGGCTCCTTACTATTCTTCCTACACCACTTCCCATTCCTTTTGCACGCACTCATTGAATTAAGCATAGAAAAGCATGTCCTGGGAGTTATTTTGATGATTTAGTAACTTTAATGCTATCCTATAATTTCTTAGCCATGTTTTTCCCACTTTGCTTTCCCATATAAGACAATAAGGTTAAGAATAATTTGCACACATAAATCCTTTCCCCTCCAATTTACATTTCCACTTAAACAGGGCTGATAAATCACTCTGTAACCAGTAGCCAGTGTTGGTATCTTCCGCCATCAGGCTCTCATGTAACTGTCCTACGCTAACAAAAACCAATATGTCAAGTTCCCTGTCACACTTCTTGGATG
>NW_010571684.1:0-380 GCF_000687285.1 Phaethon lepturus
ATTCGGAGCTATATTTCTGACTCTTGACATAATTGAGCTTGAAACTGCCATCATAAATATATCCCATCAAATATCCCATCATATATGCATCATATATACCAGACTATAGAGTCTATGAGCAACACAACAAATGCAATTCTTGCCTTATATGAAGTAATATCAGGAATATCAAAAATAGTGCTCCAGAATCGATTTGCATTAGATGTGGTGTTGGCATCACAAGGTAATGTGTGTATACTGGTAAATGCTACCTATTGTACTTACACTGATCAATCTGGCCATATAGCTACTGAAATGTCTACCACAAGGAAAAATTTACAAGTCCTCCATAAAGTGGAGGAATGGGAATGGAAAGGGGACTTGTGGGGATTGTTACCAGA
>NW_010571685.1:0-379 GCF_000687285.1 Phaethon lepturus
CTTAGTGATTCTGTGATTCTGTGATTTACCTCACCGACTTTCAAATCCCTGTTGTGCCCCAACGCCTCTGAAATCCCAGGTGCTACTTCTGAAATTTAGCAAATTGCCTCGAACAGAAACTTCCTGCCTTAAAGGTCACACGGAAAATTATTTATAAAGGTTCATACAAATGGTGCTTCGACCACGAGGTGCTGATTTGGGAAAATGTGAATTGTCGAGAACTGGTGGTGTAACCAATAGATGGCACCGGGAAATACCTAAAATTGGTTCAATATCTTTTTGCAGTCAAGAAGTCAGGGAAATGGGGACAGGAGGCGCGATGGCCGCGTCCCCGCTCTGCCCTCACGGCCGCCCCCGGCAGCCATGAGCCGGACTGACC
>NW_010571686.1:0-381 GCF_000687285.1 Phaethon lepturus
AGAAAGCTCATTTCTTTGAGGAAAAGCTGTCTTTGTGGCAGGCACAAGAGAACCACCAATGGCAAAACCACTTCTCACACTAGATTGCCTTCTCTCTTGCCCTCTCTCCCAACAAGAATCCCCCTTAGAAACCTACGCCAGCATTTTGAACCATCCAGTGGTGTCTCATGGAAGTGTCAGGAGAGAAGGGATGGCCACCCCACGGTGCCTGTCTTTTGGAGTGTCAGTATTGGCCTCTCTGTCCCCAGGGACAGACCTGCATCTGAGCACCCTGGGCGTGAGGCCACAGGTAAGCAGCGCAGCTCAGGGCTACTGCTCTGTGCCATGCACTGTTCTCCAGCAGCCATGTCTTCTGCTGTGCACATAGGTAACCTTGTGGTG
>NW_010571687.1:0-379 GCF_000687285.1 Phaethon lepturus
GTCTCAGGGCTGTGAGCACCCCTCGAGGTGACTGCTGTAGGCTGCCTGCAGCTGGTGTTCCTTTCCCTCTGCAGATGGGCAGAGCGTTAAACCAAAGGCTCGAGAGGCTCTGTGGGTATAGGCCAGGCTCTGTTTCCTGCTTTGGGGAATTTTTATGGTACCCCTGGAGGTGAATTAAACACACGTTGGTGCTTAAGTATAAAGAAAGATAAAAGTTAAGGAAGAATGCATTGGGCAGAGTCCTACCGCAATGAGCGGTTCTACCTGGAGCCTGCAAAGATGCGGCACAAGCAGATTCCTTACACCACTTGCACCAGCAGCCATCCTGCGAGCGGTTTGCCTGGGGCAAACAATGTGGCAGCCCAGATGGGAGTCTGCA
>NW_010571688.1:0-381 GCF_000687285.1 Phaethon lepturus
TTTTTTTTTTCTCTTTGAGTTTAGTCAGGAGCTCCATATTTATCCGCGCAAGCCTCTTCTACCTTTGCTTGACTTTCTGCTCATCAGGACAGACCATGCCTGAGCTGAGAGGAGGTAATCCTTGAATATGAACCAGCTCTCCTGGACACCTCCCCTCTTCAGTACTGTACCCCATGGGATTTTTCCAAGGAGGTCTCTGAAGAAGCCAAAGCTGTTCTCCTGAATTCCAAAGCTGTGACCCTGATTTTAGGCTTCTTCCCTCCTTAGCATCCTGAAATCCATCATCTCATGGTCCTCACAGCAAAAGTTACCCCCAACCTTTCCATCCTCAGCCAGCTCATCCTTGTTTGTAAGTATCAGGTCCAACAGAGCACCTCCACT
>NW_010571689.1:0-379 GCF_000687285.1 Phaethon lepturus
GCATGGGCAGAAAAAAGAAGAAAGGAAGTATTCAGTGATACTAGGACAACAGCAAGGCCAGAACAACTGAGCATCACACCAGGACCGAGACCTGAAGCAAGGAGGACTACAGATAGACAGGAACTAAAACTAAGCCAATAGACCAAACTGATAGACAGGAACTAAAGAGGAAAAGAACTGAGGCGTGGGCCAAGCAGGATCCATCCAATGGCAGAATTTAAAGTACAGAAGCTGTTATCATATGTAACACATGTGGTAAAACTACGGCTGTTCCAGAAAAAGGGATGATCTAAGGCCTGAGACGATCTCTCCTGTAAAGAGTCTGAAAAATGACCAGCAGTGCCATCTCAGAGCGGGAACATGAAGAAATGCTGAGCAC
>NW_010571690.1:0-378 GCF_000687285.1 Phaethon lepturus
AACTACTTCACATCCCAGCTTTACCCCATGAACTGTGTGCCTCGTCTTTCCCATTTTCTCATTCTGAAGCCTAGTTGCTGTCCGAGTCATTGTGTTCATCTTCTTTTCCAGACAGAGCATGTTCGGACAAACCCTTGGCTTCTCCCAAAGGAACAGCCCCTTTCCGCTGTGGCAAGACACTGAAAAAGGCCTCCTTCCAGTCCCTCTTCTCCAGGTATGCAAGGATGATTTCAAACACTGCAACATCAAGAAAGACCATCAGCTCTTTTACAGGCAGATAAGTGAACTGCTCACAGGAACACACCCCCAAATCCATCTTTACAGAGGTTTACATGCATTTAGTTGGGGCACCTTCAGAGTAAGGCTGAAGAAGTACAG
>NW_010571691.1:0-381 GCF_000687285.1 Phaethon lepturus
GGAGAGGGTGCTGCCATGCAACAGAACAAGGACATGGAGGAGGAGGAAGTTCCTCCATGGGATCCACTCGCCATTATCTAACATAACAGGATAATTGAGCTAGCAAAGAGATGTTTAACACAGACTGTGCTGTGAAGATGAGAACAACTCCAAGAGGTCACATTCTAGGCTAGCAGAGTTTATGCTTGTGAACCTGCATACAACAGCCCTGACATCTGTGTGTCTCTGCCAAAGTCTTCTGAAGTCTAGATGGGTATGACTGCATATAGGGTTGTTTCCGAGCAAAATGGCTGCAAGCATTTCTACAGAACTGGAAGCGAACCGACAAGTTCTTCCCACAACGCCAGTTTATTGAGAAGCATCGGAAACAGCCCAGGATAT
>NW_010571692.1:0-382 GCF_000687285.1 Phaethon lepturus
GGAGCCGGTACATGGTGGCACTTGAGGACTCACGGGATGTGCTGAGCACTCACGGTTTGTGCAGCGCTGCCATATGGATTCCATAAATTAGACCTTTCCAGGAAGCGAACAGTAAATTTATACGTCCTCTCGTGCGCGTGGCTCATTGAATCTAAGGGCTTCCCAGCAAAAAATTCACCTATCATCCACCTCGCTTCAGCGCATCACGTTTATAGGACTAATCCTGAGAAAAAGGGGATCAACATAAAATCCTCACCGCGCTACCACCCTGACCCTAACGTCCCCGCATCGGGAGCGGGGTGTCCCCTATGGGTGTCCCCTGTGGCAGGAGGGGAGGTCGCCTGCATCCCGCTGTGCCTGGGGTGGGCGCAGCATCCCAGGG
>NW_010571693.1:0-379 GCF_000687285.1 Phaethon lepturus
TCTCCTTAAGAAGTGATGCCAGTATTTCCTCTACACAGAAAAAGACATGATACAGAATGAACAATGCCTTAAACAAGATATTTCAAGATGTGTAAGGTAGGAATTTGGGGAGTGCCTGTGCCATTTACACAGGCTTGGTGAGACAATGTCTGGAACATGTCAACCATGTTCAAAAGTGATTCCATGCTGAACAAGTCAAGACTAGGACTGAGACAATAGCTAGGGAAATGGACATCCTGTGTAACAAAGACTAACTGAAAAAGCTTGCTCAGTGCCCCTCTGCCTCTGTACTAGTGATGAGAACTTTCTTAAGCTCTTCTCAAGTAGTCCTCTGTCCTGATTTCAGCTAGTACTGATGTTTTGGGTTGTTGCTAAGCAG
>NW_010571694.1:0-382 GCF_000687285.1 Phaethon lepturus
CCGCCCCCGCCCGTCGCCCGTGGCCTCGGGGCTGGGCTGGACACGGCGCGGGGCTTTGCAGGATGAGCAGGAGGAGGAAGAAGCTGCCAACCAGAAGCTGGCGCTGCAGAAGGCGAAGGAGGTGGCCGAAGTGAGCCCGCTGTCCGCCGCCAACATGTCCGTCACCGTGTAAGTGCGTCGTGTGCCCGGCGCCATCCGCGGCTCCGTCCCCGGCTCTGTCCTTGGCTCCATCCCAGCTCCATCCTCGACGCCATCCTGGCTCCGTCTCGGCTCCAACACGACTCCATCCTCGGCTCCATCCCCAGCTCCATCTCGGGTCCATCCTTGGCTCCATCCCACCTCCATCCTCGACTCCACCTCAGCTCCATCCCAACTCCATCCT
>NW_010571695.1:0-382 GCF_000687285.1 Phaethon lepturus
CTTCAGATGCAGGATTGCCAGTTCTCTAAGGTGCAGCAGTCAGAGCAGGTTTTACTGAGGATGGTTTTCAGTAGCCTGGAGTGCTCCTAAGTGAGCCCATAGCAAATTTTCAGCTATGGAGATAGCAACTTGTGCAATTAATGGCAAGTTGTCTGGTTGGCTATATAATGTCTTTTCAAGTCTGCCCCAGTGTGCAAGATGCTTTAAAATATTCAAAATAAAAACATAACCGGATGCATTTGTTTAGCATAAACCAGCCTTTTACAAAGCGCTTTCCATCTCCCAGATGCTTGGTACATGCTCAAGTACCCACTCCATGTGTCTTCAGTAGGATCAGTACACCCGGCACCTCTTTTGTGTGTGCTCCTGACGTCTGCATCTG
>NW_010571696.1:0-381 GCF_000687285.1 Phaethon lepturus
CCACTTGTCACCGATCTCCATGTGAACCTCTCATGTACTGTATAATACACCACAAATACAGATGATAAGTGAAATTTGAGTTTAAGGGAAAACATCCCTGATTTTCTCAGCTGTGGTCATAGTACAGCGATTAGAAGAGACACCTGTGACCACTATGTGGAGCTTCTGCTTCCTTGCCTCTTTATAACACAATATACAGGGGAGTGATGCAGATGAGACCAGGTTGCACTAATTCTGAAGAAAATTAATGGAAAACTCCTATGTTCATTTTTTAAATGGCCTATTTTAGCCTGAGTTTATCATAGAAACAAGGAACAAGGAAACACTTAAAGAGAAGCAGGTCACAATCTCAATATTCATGGTTATTTGCATCATTTTAAC
>NW_010571697.1:0-382 GCF_000687285.1 Phaethon lepturus
GGGCACGGCAGCGCGTGCCGCGCCGAGAGCTGTCCGTGGGGATCCTGAGGGTGTCTGGAGAAGGTGCCAAGGCTCGAGCACTGAGGTGCTGGCACCAGGCATGATTTTGGCCAGTCTGCGCCCATGGCTGTGGCCCCTCCTGGACAGGAGGGTGGCTTGTGTGTGTAGGCATTGGCTTGGGGACTAAATTCGCACTGCTCTTCAGGGGGAGCTGGTGGCAAGAGAGACGCCTCCCTGACGTGCCTGCCCGGCCTCCCCAGGAGGAGGAGGAGACAGAGGAGAAGACAACAGAGCAGGGAGAAGGTGGGCTCTCAGCCTGGTCTGTGGGGCGAGCTCATGAGGGCAATGGCATGTTATAGGAGCCACTTCCCTAGTTCAAACG
>NW_010571698.1:0-381 GCF_000687285.1 Phaethon lepturus
AAAAAAAAAGATTTCACAACAGTCAATTGCTATCATCCAAATATATTTCCAACAAGTGTTGAATACATAATCTTTCAAGAAGACAGTGAAAGTAATCTGTTATTAACAGTTATTGAATCTAAGTATTTTAAGTTTACTGTTAATATATTCTCATTCTCATAAAGCAAGTTCTCTGCATCAGTTTTTGCACCCACCTACTGGCTGCCCCTTCAAGATCCCTCTGTTTGGCTGGGGGTCCTCCTCCACTATCCGAGAATCCACGCCTAAAAAGAAAACACTCGTGATCTCAGAACAAGTTAGGCTAACCCCAGGTTCACATTAAGCCTGCACAATCAAACTGTATTTTGGGTTTGTGGTCATGATGTAACAATAAATTTTACT
>NW_010571699.1:0-381 GCF_000687285.1 Phaethon lepturus
TATAGCCTCCCTCAGTGAAAGTGAATCAATCTCAAAACACATTATCATGTCTAATTGTTTAATTTCACAGCTAGCATAAGGCATCACTCCCATGTTTAATTATATGTGTTACAATATAAGTGAGAAAATCTATTTCCTTTTATATTTGACACTGCTCAGCTAATATTTGTATACATTCCTGACATAACCAAGAAGAATACCTTAAAAAGACTTCAGATGACTGCAACAGAAGAAAGGGGACAAAATGCCCTACCACCTAACATAACCAGAGGTACACAAACAAGAGAAAGCTGATGTTAAGTAGCATAAAAAGTAGGTTATTTACTTCCCTATCATCACGGAGAATAACAATCCTGAGAAATATTTAGATCTAGAATGTGC
>NW_010571700.1:0-382 GCF_000687285.1 Phaethon lepturus
CAGCGAGAGCAGCCGACGGCCGCCCCCAAAGCACCACCCAGCCCCAGGAGAAGTCTCGCTCGACCCTCCAGACCTCGCAAGCACGCTCGGCACGAGCCAGGCTAGGCCAGGCTCTGCTGGCACCTCAAGATAAGCAGCGAGGGACGCAAGGTGACAATCCACTCCTCAGTGATGTCACAGTTCACCGCTCGCTGATGTCACAGCAGGTCTTCTTCCCCTGCACACACATGGCATCAGGAGGAAAAAGAAAATTGTGTGTCCTGTTTTCAATGCCTACATTTCCATCTTGCTCTAGCTTGGTCACCTGCAACAGGCATCCGTGACTGTGTGTCTCGCACCCACTCCTGACGCCTTGCAGAGGTGTCCTGCGAGGGGGAGCATG
>NW_010571701.1:0-381 GCF_000687285.1 Phaethon lepturus
GTGGCTCACCAATGAACCTGATGGCCGCCTCTCGCAAGGTGGCCTGCGTGTCCTCCAGGTACGGCAGGCACTGACACAGATATTCTTCCACCCTGCTCCTGTCGTGCAGTAGCTGGAGAGAGCACAGAGGAACGGAGCTGGTACAGACCCTCCCAAGCCACCCCGACCCGTCCCTCCTACCAGCACCCACCTTCCCTCCCAGCCAGGAGCCCTGTGGGGCTGAGGTTCAGAGAGAGCTGCAGGCAGAGGGGGCCCACGGGTGCCAAGACCCCTCTGTCCCACTGCCAGGGCCCACATGGGCCAGGGTCTCCTTCAGCACCCTGGGGGCAGGGGGAGGAGAGGGGCCTGGAGAAGAGCCCTGGTGGGCTCTGTGCTTGAGGG
>NW_010571702.1:0-382 GCF_000687285.1 Phaethon lepturus
CGGCCGTACCACACTTGCCGCCTTGCCCAGGGCTTGAAGCGACACAGGCAGCTGCACCGTGGCACGCGCCTGCTGCTCCAGCAGCAGCATCGGGAAACGTCACCAAGCTGCCCCCTCTGCCAGCAGCAGCCTCCGGTTCTTCTCGGAGAGGCGGAGCACATGCTCTGGGCCTTGCGGCCAGCGGCCACCGAGAACTTGTGCCACCGGCTCGGCGCATCCTTGATGACTGGGGCATGGCAGCGAGGACTGAGAGAAGATGGGGGCCTGCCCCACACAGCCCCACAACCCACAACGTCGCCCTGGAGGCCTCCGTCCAGGCGTTTGCGTCAGGGGTCCCGAGTCACGCCGCAGCCGCCAGCTGGGAACACGGCCAGCAGCTGGC
>NW_010571703.1:0-382 GCF_000687285.1 Phaethon lepturus
AATCTTCCCAGGAAGAAAACCTTCAACATAAGAAAGAATAAAGGTAAAATAGTGATATACTATGAACAAAGACCATAAATATGCCACATGCACACAAACACGTATGGACTTCTTCCCCACTCCCCTCTGTTTTATTTAATAAGTTTCTGAATTTGCATCTCACAAGAAATTCCAAATATTTTGTCTGCAAATAGGAGAATGGAATTTTCCAAACTTTTGCAGAATGAAAATTCAAAACAAACTACTGTATTTTAATTTCTCCAGTGAAAACCCAACATTTTACTTCTCTGCATGAAAACCCAGGTAGAAGGTTGCAGAAATTCCATTATCATTCTCAAGAGCAGCATGAAAAAATAGTTGTATAGCTGGAAGAAGTGCAATA
>NW_010571704.1:0-383 GCF_000687285.1 Phaethon lepturus
GCTACATAAGTACAACAGATAGAGCCAAGGACAGCATTGCATGCCACTGCTAAAATGGAGAAACTCTACTGCATGCTCTTGGCAAGAACAGGACATTCTACTTAACATGCCTATGTACAGTAATTATCATTTTCTACAACATAACATAGTTGCATACAAATATCCAAGATACTTTGCTATGTAAAATTCCCTTTGTTTCAAGGTAAGTACATTTTAAAAAAAACCAAACACCCCCCCCAACTTATTTTGCTCAGCATTTAGACATTTACATGAAAACATCTGATAAAGCTAAGGACATCTGCAAACACATAATAATTCTTCTGTAAGAGACTTTGTCTTGCTTTATGGAGAGATGAGCTGACCCTAGGAGATGCTCATCACCC
>NW_010571705.1:0-384 GCF_000687285.1 Phaethon lepturus
GCGCAGGTTCGAATCCTGCTCACAGCGAGAGTTTTTACCCAAGGCTGGGTGGAGTTGGGGGCAAGGGCAGCCTCATCGCGTGGGAGCCGGTGGCTGGAGAGCAGTGGGGAGGGAGAGGTCAGTGCTCTGAGCAGCTGTCCTTTCTTGTGCTGGGCACCATTGTGGCCCTGTGGGACCCCAGGTTCAACCTCCAGACAAGCCCTCCTTTTAGCCAACCCACCACCAGGGATGGGGCACGGACAGGGCGACGCTGCATGGCTCAGGGGGGACGTGCGGCCTCAGCAGCTTGGCCACATCCTCTCTGCCGGGACGGTCCCGCCACCGCTGGGAGCAAGGTGCTGCCCACTGCCCCGTGGGTGAAGAGACGCGGTGCAGCCACGGCCA
>NW_010571706.1:0-382 GCF_000687285.1 Phaethon lepturus
TTTTTTTGCTGGAATTAGAGTGGTTGGGATTTTTTAATAACATGGAAGACAGTTTTGATAGAAAAATGCCATCAAATTTGCATGAAGAAATTCTTAAAGGAATAGAAATTAACACAGAAGATTAAGTTGTGTCTGAGCAATTAACCTCAACAAAACTAGAATGAACCTGACTGAGTAGCAAGAACGCCTACCATCCTGATGCCATGGAAAGATTACAGGAGTTTTTTTGTTGTTCTCCCCCCTCCCTGAGTGTGCTCCTATAAATTTTACTATGAAGGGAACTATGTGGTGGCAGCGCAGGCTTTTTACTTCACTATTATGCATAGTGCACAGAAGGTACTGGGAATACATGCACTAGTTTCTTCTTTCTTTGAGTTATTCT
>NW_010571707.1:0-382 GCF_000687285.1 Phaethon lepturus
GATGATGCTACCCATACCCAGACTTACTTCACAGTAACGTCCTCACATGTCCATACAATGGGAAAAGCTGCAGGCTGTTTATGCACCTGTGAAGTGTATACAAACAAGTATATAATAATCATCTAACCAATTTAATTGCCTGAATCACTTTGAAATCTTAGTTGCTAATATGGTGCCCCTCTACATCTCTTGATATCTAATAAAGTCTTCTACGTTTCAAATTCTTCCTGCTCTAATTAATGAGTCCAAGTTATTTCAGGATTTTCCCCTGATTTTCAAAAGAGTATAGAGACTCGTTTAAGTTGTTCACTTACCAAATCATTCCTGAAAATCATGAGCAGTTAAGAAAATATAAATTCCCCAAATCTATTTTATAAATTTA
>NW_010571708.1:0-383 GCF_000687285.1 Phaethon lepturus
AAAGAATTAAGTGCAGGGATCTTGGTGTGACGGTTGAACATATGATTTTTGTGTTTTGAATAACTTTAGAATGGCAGTAACCTACTGTCATAGGTCATAGTGTTGTAACAGTCTTCTCACAGACATGAGATGCATTCCAATGGGGATAGGCAGAAAACTTGATAGAATGTATAGTTAAATTGTAACAATTGATAACATGTAACAGGAGCTGAATAATTAAAGTCTCATCGCATAATTCTGGTAAAGTTACGAACACAGATGTCTGAACGGTTACTTGTCTTTACAATAGTTTCACCTGCAAATACAGAATCACAAAGTGTTCGTATACAAACACATCCATTTCCAATATATATAGCACAGTTTCAGGGATTTCATTGGGGTGT
>NW_010571709.1:0-383 GCF_000687285.1 Phaethon lepturus
ACAGCTTGGGCACTGCCAGTGCTGTGGCTGCTCTCAGGAGGGCACGAGAGCAAAGCTCCTGTGTGCTCTCCCCCCAGCAAGCTGCAGGTGGGCAAAAGCTCTTTGGAGTGAGACATTCCAAAGGACATGGGGGCTCAGGAGGAGAAGAGCCAAGTCTCCACAGGGAAGGCTTCTCCCCGGCTCAAAGAGGTTCGTGGGTGGGATGAGGTGGAGCAGGTCTGTGCGGATTGTGGGAGAGGAGCCACAAGGTTCTTGCCAGGTATGTGGAGAAACAACCCGCAGAACGATCCCTTTAACTTCCAGACTTGCTTCTTTTCAGGTCAGAGGTGAAAATGCCCCTGTGAAGGAGCTTTGCAGCCTGTTCTTGCTGGCCCAGATCACTC
>NW_010571710.1:0-384 GCF_000687285.1 Phaethon lepturus
TACCGGCACCTGCCGCAGACCCCGCCCCGGATCCCTCCCAGCCGACCCCCGCCCCATCCAAACCCCGACCGCCAAGCCAGGCACCCCCCAGGGCTTCCTCCAGTACCCCCGGCCCCCCAGCCGCCCGGATGCAGCCCTCAGCTACCCCCAGCACCCCGGGGGGGCCGTGGGTGATCCAAGAGGGTTTCCCGTCCCAGTCCTAGCCAGGACCATCCTCCCAGGCGGAGCCCAACAGCTGCCAGTTCCAAAGGCCCCTTTCTGGCCCGGCCCCTGCCCTGCTCCTGTCACCCTGCTGCCAGGGTGCCTGGGGCTCAGGGAGTGGCCCTCGCTCTCAGCGCTGGGGGCCCCCGAGCTGGGGCCTGTGAGGCTGCAACATCCTGTCCA
>NW_010571711.1:0-384 GCF_000687285.1 Phaethon lepturus
TTCCCACCGCCCCGGGAGGT
The DNA here is from genome assembly GCF_000687285.1 of Phaethon lepturus. Lineage (NCBI taxonomy): Eukaryota > Metazoa > Chordata > Aves > Phaethontiformes > Phaethontidae > Phaethon > Phaethon lepturus. The sequence continues at coordinate 21 of NW_010571711.1, forward strand.
TAGCGCAGGAGAGCTTGTCTCCTCCTTCGGTGTTACTTCAGGAGAAGGGAGGAAGAGGAGAAACTTGCGCAGGGTTTGGGGAAGGTCGGCGCCGGGCCGCGGTGCGGCTTTGCAGAGAGGAGCCGAGCCGCTGCGGGGGGAGCGGTACGTGACCCCCGGGGGCAGCGGGGACCCTCGCAGTCTGTATAGTTTATTTTATTTTATTTTTTAAAGGCATCAGTGTAAACTAACAGGTTTATCTGTAGTTCGCTCCTTCCAGCCCAGCGAACAAGTCCACTCATCAACAGGCGAGGATGTTCCCGGCGGTGGCAGATGGTACCTCGCCTTGTTCCCCGCTCCTGTCACGACGGGATCGAGTTGCTCC
>NW_010571712.1:0-381 GCF_000687285.1 Phaethon lepturus
CTGCTGCAAGAGTACAACATTAACTACAGTAAAAACATATAAAGGAACAAAACCCTTTTATTTCTACAAGATAAGATTGCCTTACAGTGAATTAAATATCAGCATAATTGAGACATTGTTTTCAATGCCATAGGACACAAAAGTAAATTATTATATACATGCAAGTGTTAAATTTATTTGCCTCATTGAGTGAGATAAGCGATTACAAAAAAACCCCACTGAAGAAACAGGAAAATACTTAAAACTCACTGGGTGAATGCTTTGGGTATTATTTTTCTTGCCCATTTTCTAAGTTTGTTCAAGGGCTTCAAAACATGTTTTCTTGGTGGAACTTGTTCCTCTCTTGGTTGTTTTTCCTCTGCAACGCCTACTGAAAGTGTT
>NW_010571713.1:0-384 GCF_000687285.1 Phaethon lepturus
TGGCCAGGGGATGCTGCCCAGGGCCCCCAGGATGGTGTTGCTTGGGCCAGGGGTGCGGTGAAGGAAACCACCCTGGAAAGCCAGGGCAAACTGCAGGGCAGGCAGCGGGAGAAAGGGAGAGGGACGCAGTGCTGCTCGGGAGGCAGCCCCATCACCCGTGCTGCTCTAAGCCGCGCTCCTGCGGATCTCCCCTGCCACCCGGCTTGCCCAAAGGGCAGCCACACCCCCGCGAGTGTCAGGCTGCTCCCCGGGCACTGCACCTGCCTCTGGGCTCCAGCCTGTCCCCAGGGGAGCGAGGAAGCCCCAGGCGTGCGGGGTGGCCCAGGACCGGCTCCTCACCCCTTCCCCAGCGCTGCCCTCCTCTGCAGGTTCTGCCCACTGCCC
>NW_010571714.1:0-384 GCF_000687285.1 Phaethon lepturus
CAGGTGCCGCCCGCCACACTGGACCTGCTGCGGGACGCAGGGCGCTTCGACCGTGACGTCTTCCACGAAGCCTGCTTCTACAACGCTGACTACATGGCGGCACGTACCCGCATGGCAGGCGACGTGCAGGAGAATGAGGACATCCTGGAGACCATGGACATCTACGACATGTTCATCAAGTACTCCAACCTGCACGTCTTCCGGGCCGTGGAGCCCGCCTTGCTGCAGCGCTACCGGCACCAGGCCTGCAACCCCCGGCTGAGCGAGGAGATCTACCACCGCTGCGTGCAGAGCAGCTTGGAGGGCGTAGGCTCTCGCTCCCAGCTGGCCATGGTGCTTTTTGAGCAGGAGCAGGGGAACAGCACCTGAACCCTGGGGCATGGA
>NW_010571715.1:0-384 GCF_000687285.1 Phaethon lepturus
AATGCCCTGACAATCTCTCCTCCTGCTTCCTCCTTTGTGTGCTTCCCAATTGTAGCGATGCCAGGGTGTCCGTCTGGACGACAGAGCGCTGCCCAAGGCATCGCTCGAAGCTGCAGAGTGCTGTACTTCTGCCTCTCTGTCCTCCCACCAGCGCGCCTCAGACTCTCCTCTTTCCTGCAGCCCACCTCTTTTTCAGCATTTACTTTTTATCTGTTCCCTGTGGTGTGTTCCCCTCCGCTCCCACAACACACTCCTCACCCTGCGGCCATTGCCCGGGGTGTACAAGCGAGGCACCAGCTCGGGGTGCTGGGTAGCAGCCCTCCCGCAAAGGGAGATGGCCATTAAACTAAGCGGGGCTGGACTGGGCGCTCCAGCGGCTAAGGG
>NW_010571716.1:0-383 GCF_000687285.1 Phaethon lepturus
TGCTCTCCATCTGAGCCTAATCTAATACTTCTATTGGATGGTCATATTCTGAAAATAATTTTCAGGCAATGAAAAAAGAGCTCTATTATACCACTAGTTAATATTGTGCTTCCAATTCTAGGTCCAGAAACCTTTGCCTGTGTGTCTGCATGGGCTGAGCGTGTAATTAGATTTACACGGTCATGTCAAAGCATGGTGGATTGACCTTGCCCAGCTGTCAGACCCCCACCCCAGCTGCTCTCTCAATCTACCGCCTCAAGAGGACAGGGGAAGAACATAAGATGAAAAAGCCCATGGGTCAAAATAAAGACAGAGAGATCACTTACAAATTACCATCACTGGCAAAATAGACTGAACTGGGGAAAAGTTAATTTAATTTATTG
>NW_010571717.1:0-383 GCF_000687285.1 Phaethon lepturus
AGTCAATATTTGTCCTTCTCCAGATCCTCACAAGATGAGAGTTTCTGTTTGTAATACAGCACTGATTACACTTACAGGGCAGGTGCATCAGGCTAAGCACTTTAGACCCTTGCCCAAACCAGAAGCTATGTAGCAAGGTGGGCAAGTTGGCAGACATCACCAGAGCACAGTATAATCTTGCCAATAGTCCTGCCTTGATGGATTACTAATACTTTCCAAAAACCCACAAACAGCTGTGTATTTCAAGCCCTTAAAGATTGTAACCCACTGCTTCTGTTGTTTCTGTGGTAACAAGATAAAACAGTATTAATAATGTAATTCAGTAGCTAAATAACAGCAGTACTCCAGCTAACATGCTAACCACGTCCCTCCCCATTAGCTAC
>NW_010571718.1:0-381 GCF_000687285.1 Phaethon lepturus
GTGGTGGTCTGTTGTGTAGCCTAATAATTGTGACGTTGTTAATTAATCTTTGTAGCTTAGTAATACATATGACCTTGCTTCTCACTAGGTTTGGTGGAGGTGGAGGAAGGGGAGGTGAATGGACAAGAGCTGTCTATAGCTTCTCACTCCATAGCCAGGATCTCATTTGCCAAGAAGCCCCACGTAGAGCAGGTGAGTGCAGACGCGGTGAGCAATTCACATAGGATTGCTAGCCCCAGACAGTGTCTAGTTGGGAGGATAGGTTGATTAGCATGCTTTCATCACAGATGGCCATCAGGAGGTTTTGGAAATACTGCATGGCATCCTGGCTTCTCCTCTCTCTAACAGTCTTCAGAAAATATTTCTTACCTTACAAGACCC
>NW_010571719.1:0-383 GCF_000687285.1 Phaethon lepturus
TTTGAGTAGAGGGTATGTGCAGATATATGCAGTACTTGAATTCTTCAGCAGCAGTTGACTCCTCTGTATAAAAGCTCACCTGACTACTGTGGACCCTTACCGTGATTTTACAGTTGCGGGAGTTGGAAGAACAGCATCTTCAGTCTGAGCATTGTGTTCATGACTTGAAGACTGCCTTGGATAATAAGGAAAGAGAAGTCATAGCTTCTTCCCAAAAACTGCAGGACCTCCTGTTGGCATCTTCTGGGACCAATACTACTATAAAACAACTGGAAGAACATGTGCAACAGTAAGAGAATAACACAGGGAAGCAAGATGTCTGTCGCTTTCTGGGCTTGTGTGAAACAACAGGATAGCCTTGTTGCATCACAGCAAGTTAATAC
>NW_010571720.1:0-384 GCF_000687285.1 Phaethon lepturus
AAAGGGGACAGGAAATGGGTGAAAAGGGACAGAAAATGGCGGGTGAAAAGACGACCCGAAATGGGTGGGAAAGGGACACAAAACGGTGGGACGAGGGGACGGAAAAGATGCGGCAAAGGAGAGAGAAACGAGGGGGAAGAGGGGATGGAAAATGGAGGGCGAAAAGGGGACAAAAGGGAGGGAGAAGGGGCAGAAAATGGGGGCAGAGAAAATGGGGGGTGAAAAGACAAAATGGCGGGGAGGTGTGACAGTAACGAGGGAGAAGAGGGGGGAGAAAATGGAGGGGAAAGGGGCCAGGAGAGAGGGAAGGAGACAAAATGGAGGGGGAAGAGGTGACAGAGAAGCGGGGAGAGGGGAGGGAAAATGGAGGGAAACGGGAGAGAA
>NW_010571721.1:0-384 GCF_000687285.1 Phaethon lepturus
AAGCTACTGGTACCTGAAGACTGAACTGAAATCTTTTTCTTCCTCAACCAATTACTGCCCCAGTCTTTTGAGCCCTTTGGGGAGTTATTAAACATTGCCATAGTTTTAATAATAGTAACTACCAGTATATGCAAGAGCTGAGCACTGAACACCTCCACAAGTTTTCATTTCATTTTCTACCGTAAATTAAAAAAAAATAGAACAACATGCAGAGACATCTTTTTTGATGGACTTCCGATTCTGTTCCAGAGAAGCAGAGCGATGCCTTGCTTTTTAAACCCTGGATACCAGGAATCAGAGAGATGAGGGTGCATTCCATTGGCCACAATGGGGAGCCATGTAGTAATCATGGACACCAGGGGATTAATGTTAGCCCTTCTCTGT
>NW_010571722.1:0-385 GCF_000687285.1 Phaethon lepturus
CGTGAGCGGGCGGCACGAAGCATCCCGGGATGCCGTTGCACGGAGCTGGCGGTCACGCAGGGCTCCGGCCTCGGTTTTCCCCGTGGACGGAGTCTCCCTCAGCCTTGAGCTTCCCCGCTCCGGCCCGGGAGCCCCCCACCCAGGGGGGTCTCGGGGTCCTGCGAAGCCACCAGACCTGGTGGGAGTTAAAGGCAGAAATTTGGTTTCCGAGGTGGGAGCCGGGGGCTTTGGGCCGCTCGGGGACGGGCATTTCCCTTCCTCCATGAGCTGACTGACCTCTCCTGCTTTTCTTCTCCCTCGCCCTCCCCGTGCGCAGCCCGGCTGGGTCAGGGAACAGTCACAGAATCACAGACCCACTAAGGCTGGAAAGGACCTGCAAGATCAT
>NW_010571723.1:0-385 GCF_000687285.1 Phaethon lepturus
CTGCTGGGGAGGCAAGGAAATGCGGACACGTTCCCACAGTTGTTGAACCTGGAATACAAGTAACAGACCCAAAACGCACACGGCAAGGTGGGTTTTTTCAGGAAAAATGGCTGCAGTTCTCAGGTCACCTGAATTCCTGTGAGGGAATTAGAGAGGAGAGCCCTTTCTGAATTTTTCCTTAAGAGGAGATTTTTTTCCCATAAGCCGCTGGCCGAAAGTTTGTGTCATAGGCACATCTAGACTAAAAAATTCTTTAAAACGGACCTAGGTGTAACTGGAAGACACGTAGGAGAAATTTCATCAGCAGAGGCCTCTCCCGCCCCGCGGCCCCGGCGCCGTGCCCCCGCTGGCCTGCGGCAGAGCTCGGCCTTTCGCCGGGCCTCTC
>NW_010571724.1:0-385 GCF_000687285.1 Phaethon lepturus
CACCCAAAAAGTCCTTCGCAGCTTCCAGCAGATCTGGACCATGAGGAAAGACACTGCTGGCATCACCCCGAAGGCAAGTGACCCCCTGAGGGCAATCCTGGCTGAACTGCAGCAGAGACGTTTCTGTGGAGGATGACCGAAAGGTGCACGGGAAACTCAGATGAAGCTGGGCTGCTGCTCATACATGCCCTGTCCTCTGCATCTAAGCCCTGGGGTCTCCAGGTAAAGCTTTCCTTGGGCAGAGGCAAGGTGGGACACAGGGGCATGTTCTGGCCACCGCAGAGTGGATCTGCCGTGTGCCCCGTAGCACCGTGTGAAGCATCAGATACAAACAGACGAGCCCAAGCGGAACGGAGTGGTGAACGGAGTTAAATCCAGTTGGCGG
>NW_010571725.1:0-384 GCF_000687285.1 Phaethon lepturus
GATGAAGCCTTTATTACCACGGCCAAAAGCTACTTGATTGCTGCCATTGTCCCACCAGTTGGAGAAAGGCTGGCCGTCCACCACATTACGGAAGATAACCATGTTCCTGAAAATGCAAGGAACAGCTGTCACTGAGGCTGCAAGAGCCCTAAAGACATGAGGAACATGAAGCAAAAGCAACTGCTTTTACTTATTTTATTTTTTTCTCCACAGCGTCCTACTTTATTTGACGCCAGCGATGTTCACAAACCCAGTCGTTGCCACAGGTAGTGTCTGCATTGATGGTAACAGGCTTTGTTGATCCATCCGAGTTACTTGGTGGTCCAATCCAGTCATTGACATCCTGTAATTAAAAAGAGAAGTTTCAGACCCCTTACTGCAGAG
>NW_010571726.1:0-386 GCF_000687285.1 Phaethon lepturus
CCCTCACTGGCTGCAGCGTGGTTTGCCTGGGGGGCCCCAGGCGGTGGGGTTTGGGGGTTCACAGGCAGGCTTAGGCGATGTCAGAACAGTGGGGGGAGCAAAAACCTCCCCAGAATATTGCCCTGTAGGCGTAGGCTGTGGTCTGTCCTTCCCCACGACTTCCCCCGCGTGCTGCTCCTGGGGAAGGGTCCTTCCCGGTCTGATCCATCGTGACCTTGCGAGGGCTCCTGCCTCGCCAGCCGTGACCCAGCATCGCCTCCCCCCTTCCCCTCGCAGCCCCCCTCAACAACCGATGGCTCCCTGGAAAACGCAGCATGCCCGAAGCCCGGCATCCTGGCCCCTGTCCGGCCAAGGCCAAGGGCGCGGGATCCCAGCACCACCTCCTG
>NW_010571727.1:0-384 GCF_000687285.1 Phaethon lepturus
GGGGTCTTAGCATGTGCTTGGTGTGGCCTAAGCGTGTGCTTGGCGTGTGTTTGGCATGTGCTTGGCGTGTGCTTGGCGGGGCCTTAGCAGAGCCTTAGTGTGTGCTTGGTGTGGCCTTAGCGGGGCCTAAGCGGGTGCTTGGGCTTGCCTTATGTGGCCTAAGTGTGTGCTTGGCGTGGCCTTAGCGTGGGCCAAGCCCATGCTTGGTGTGGTCTCAGTGTGGCTTTAGTGTGGCCCACACATGTGCTTGACGTGTTCCCCATCCCTGACATGTTCCCAGTGGGTCCCTGATGTGTCCCCGTGTCCCTGACGTGTCTCCTGTGTCACCCCGTGTCCCTGATATGTCCCTGGCGTGTTCCCATGTCCATCCCGTGTCCCCAATGT
>NW_010571728.1:0-385 GCF_000687285.1 Phaethon lepturus
AACCCAAATGATTCTATGATTCTGTGATAAACTAGATAAGGTAGTCTTCTTTGGAAAACAATCCTGACCTGATAAGGAAGTGGCCTCTGTTTCCTACAAAATCTCTTTCTTTGCTCAGATCCCCGATTCTGAGATTAGAAGCCTTTAGGATTTTGTGAGGAAGACAGTTTTCTCATTCCATGTATTTCCAGCTCTTTTATCTGGGAAATAGGGTCAACTATGCATTGATTATGTGAAGCATGCATATTTTAATTAGCAAAGTTTCATAAAGTTTTCCAAAAGTTCTGTTGAAAATTATAATTTTAGACACGGTAGGCCTCTGGCATTAATGCCATCACTTTGTTAGACACAAAATCTTTTTAGCAGCTTTTATCGTTAAGGTCTT
>NW_010571729.1:0-386 GCF_000687285.1 Phaethon lepturus
ACAATAAGACAAACTGATAAATCAATCCCATTTGGCAATGAAATCAAAGAAAGAAATGGGTGTGAAGCTGCTCAAATCTAACTAAATCTTGTTTTGGGAGAGAAAGCTTGAAGACATCCTCAAAGAATTTGGAAGAGGAATAGTTGTAACAGAGGACAAGGCTTAACATGGTTGTGTGATTGCCTCCTTTACCCTGCATGCATGTTGAGACGGGGTTTATGTGGTGACTTTCTTTTCCATGAACTGGTGCTGTGTATCCCGAGACAGCAGCTGTGCTGCCCATCCCACCACAGGGGTGTCCAGGCTGCTCTCAGACAAGCTACAGCCTGGTAGCCCATGGAAGCCGAGGTCGACATGGCTTCCCTCAGCCACTGGTGTGTACTGCT
>NW_010571730.1:0-383 GCF_000687285.1 Phaethon lepturus
GCTGGTGGTTGCATGACAGGTTGCTCCTCACACGCCCCTGTGCTCCTCCCTGCCATCTCTCCCAGGTGCACCTCTGGCAACAAGACACCTCCAGCTACAACCTCTCTCTCCCTCAGCCGACGAGGAGAGGAGGGCTATGCCTCGCCCACCTCCCTTTGTGGCTTCCTACTACAAGCTGTTGCTCCTGCAGCGTTTCAGCTCTCCCTGCGCTGACTTAACCTTCTTTTTCGGTCTTGTGGGGATCTGGTCTATCCCCAGTCAGGCTGCCAGCATTTCGTCCAGCACAGCTGGAAGAGGCGCAGTTTCTAAGTGCAGGTGTGGTCTGTTTCCTGAACAGCTCACTCTCTGAGTCTCTCTAGGCATGCATACAGAAACAGTACACA
>NW_010571731.1:0-386 GCF_000687285.1 Phaethon lepturus
ATGCTACTTAAGGCAGAGCTAATGGAGGATAGTTTAAATTACGTCAAGTAGTGGATTCTGTTCCTTCATTCTCAACGTCATTTTGAAGAATGCAAAACATTAAGTTTTGCATCATCATGAAAATGGAGGAAGATGATAAAGAGTATGAATGTGTGTACCAAGAACTCTAGCCTACTCCCATTTCTGTTTATTGTTCCAACGCACTTCAGGCAAATTGAAAGCATTCCAAGTGAAATATTTTAGGGTTTAAAGGCATGCATGACTATAAACTACTGGCAGAAAGTTTTAGGTCACAGAGGTGGGAATAGTAAAACTGTATATTTAAAGAGTTCATATAGTCAAATGAAATGAAAGTAGGAAAATAAAACTGACCTTGTATATAGTAG
>NW_010571732.1:0-386 GCF_000687285.1 Phaethon lepturus
AAGTTGCGTGGTAAAGAACAACATAAGTACAAGGACCACAAATAGGTGGTACATCCTCTTAAATGCAAAAAGAGGGTGACAAAACCCAAACCAAGATGAACAATAGTTATTGAGAGCGGATGAGATCCCTTTTGGGTGTGAAAGGGCCCAGGACTAAAAACCAGCAAGATAAAGCAAGCCAAGATGGGCAGAAAGAAACGGTCCCTTCTCTCACCAATGAGCTCTAGAGGACAAACACGTTGACTGCAGTGGCCAAGGCCACTGAGGACGGCGGCCAGCAGTGCTCACTGGTTTGTGACCCCACAGCCAGCTGAGGATACAAGTTGGAAGACTAGCAGCTGGGTATGTGTAGTGAAAAATGGTGAGAAGGTGTGGGCACAGACCAC
>NW_010571733.1:0-386 GCF_000687285.1 Phaethon lepturus
ACACCATGGAGAGAGAGGAAGAGGTGTTTTCCATGTGTCCCAAGAGAAAAAAACTCAGCCTTTCATAAAAATCCTTATTTTATTTCTCAGCTTTCTGCTTTTAAAGATGTATCAGAGGGACACAGCTATGTGGCATGATCAGGTAAAAGTGCCCTGCAAGGAAAAAACGTCAAGCCCTTTGTGATTCTGCTGTACAACCAACCGAATCTGCTTCTTGCACGTCATATCTGCTGGTGCTGTGTTCTCAGATAATAAATTGTTGGGGTCATAAGAGAGCCCAGCTCCTTAGGTAGATCCTCCAACTCTTGCAGGCTGGCACAGCAGGGAAGGACCACATCAGGCTACTCGAGACTGTGTCAGCATCCTCCGGCAGCAGGCAGGCGCTC
>NW_010571734.1:0-383 GCF_000687285.1 Phaethon lepturus
AGGAAAAAGCAAAGCAGCTTAGGGACTCAAATGCACTTTAAAGCAACCTTTATGATTATGAAAACACAAAATCCTTCGGCGCTATCAAGTGCACAGAAGAATCAGGCACAAAAGGACAATCCTAGCTGAAAATCATTAGAAGAAATACTTCCAGGTTTCCAAATCAAATGTTTTATCACAAACTAAAAATTAAGAAAAAACCAAAAACTAACAAACAGTCTGTGCAGTCAGTACCTCAGGTTTTAACCTTCAATATTCTAACTGCCTGGTTAAACGAGCACATTCCAGAAGAGACTGATTTCAGACTTTTTCTTCCATTTTTAAATGTTCCCAAACGTTAGATTACTCAAGGTAAAACTTCAAGCCATGTGGAAGATGACTGC
>NW_010571735.1:0-387 GCF_000687285.1 Phaethon lepturus
GGAGCCGAGGGGTGAAGCATGGTGGCCGTGCCATGGCTCCTGCTTCCCCTCACCCCCAGCATTTTTTTTGGGGGGTGATAACTCAGTTTTGGGTTAATTTGGTGTCGTATGTCCTCGGGACGGGGATGCACCATGGGGCTTGGTGCTGGGAGAAAATGATGAGGGGTGGGATGGATGCCAGCAAGGATGCTGGCTGCGGTGACACCCAAGTGAATTGAGCTCGAGTGACATTTCGGGGGTCATGGCCACGTCCTGTGCCTCTAGTCGTGGCCGGGGGGACACACAGCGTGGGAAAGGGGCAGTGTTTCGGGCATCACCCAAAAACCGTGGGGATGGAGAGGCTGCGTCTTGGGATCTTGGGGATGGATGGGGTCTGGGGGGGATGCT
>NW_010571736.1:0-387 GCF_000687285.1 Phaethon lepturus
AGCCTGCCCAGCCGCAGCCAGGGCGCGCTGGTGCGCAAGTGCCTGGCCACGGCTCTGCTCTCTCGCGGTGGCGGTTATGGCTCTCTGTGACGCCTGAAGTCGTCTGCGAGTGTTTCACGTTCCAGCAGTATTCATGTTGAGGGCCTCTGTGTGACTGCAGCTGTATGATAACACGTGCCCCAATCGGATCTGCCCTTTGTGTACAAGATGACACAATTTGTGCGTAGTTAGCCATGAGGGAGATGGAGATTACCCATTGCCAGTGCAGGCTGTGCTGGGTCTGCCAGACTCTCGTACACACCGAAGAGACAAATATTGCCCTTTTTAAGAGCATTTACACCCTCAGAGCTCAACAGAGGGGATGTTCTTGCCCTTCAAGGCAAAGCT
>NW_010571737.1:0-290 GCF_000687285.1 Phaethon lepturus
CCTTTACACACGTGTGCACCCTATTGCACCCGTGTCTGCACCACGTTACACACATGTGCACCCCCTTGCACCCGTGTCTGCACCCCTTTGCACCCCTCTACGCACATGTGCACCCCATTGCACCCATGTGTGCACCCCTTTGTGTGCACCCCTTTACATGCGTGGGCACCCCTTTACACACGTGGGCACCCCCTCGCACCCATGTCTGCACCTCTTTACATGCGTGTGCATCCCCTCGCACCCATATGTGCACCCCTTTGTGTGCACCCCTTTACACGCGTGTGCACCCC
>NW_010571738.1:0-386 GCF_000687285.1 Phaethon lepturus
TTTTTTTTTTTTTTGTAATTACTAAATTCCTGGTAAATGTTTAATCTGATGTCTGTAGTAATCACAATGCTTCACAGTTGGCAAAATCAAGGCATTCTTTGAAATATGATTTCATACTATACCCTGAACACACTTGGTTTGGTTTTGGGGTCTTTTAGTTGATTTTGTTTGGGTTTTTTTCTTTTTTTTTTAAATAAACTCAAGAAACACTAAAGAATTTTATTCTCACCTAGAGTCCTTGAATGCCTTGTTGAAAAAAAGTGGTGTTACGCACAGAATGAAGATCAGAGGTCTAACCTTCTTTAACAGGACTATTGATCAAGTAGTATTGTTGAAGGTATGCTAGGATTTAAACTGGGGTATTGTTTAGTCTCTGTGAGCAGTTA
>NW_010571739.1:0-387 GCF_000687285.1 Phaethon lepturus
CGAGCTCCGTGGCTACCTGCCTGCGGAGGGGAGCACCTCGCCCAAGTTCATGGCCACGGATGGCAGCACCTTCCATGAGCGCCAGGGCCATGGATCCACGTATGAGAGCATCTTCCACATGGCCACGGACATGAACATCTCGCCCACGCCCACGCCCACGGATGGGAGCATCTTCCGCGGGCGCCAAGGCTGGGGCTTCGCCTATGAGAGCATCTCGCGCGTGTCCGTGGGTGGCACCGTCTCACGGGCGCACCGTGGCCACGTGCCTGCAGAGGGGAGGACCTCACCCAAGTTCATGGCCGTGGATGGCAGCATCTCGCCCGTGGCAGTTCCTGTGGATGAGACCATCCCGCAGGACCGCGTGCCCACGGATGGGACCATCTCGGC
>NW_010571740.1:0-386 GCF_000687285.1 Phaethon lepturus
GAATGAGGCACGGCGGCGGAGGAGCAGGGTGTAGGTGACGTCGGGGTAGGGCTCGGAGCAGCAGCCATAGGTGACGACGTTCCTTGTGGCTGGCATGCCCAGCACCTCCCACTCCACATTCTCCACGAAATCCGTCAGGTCCCCGGTGTCCATCCAGTTGTGGAGGTCAATCTGGTTCCCGTTGTAGGTCCAGGAGCCAAAGGTGAGGCGGCACCGCTGCCCGTCAAAGGGGAAGTAGGAGACATCCACCTTGCAGGAGCTCTTGGTGATGGCGGGCGAGTCCCACATGACACGCCCGTCAGAGCGCAGCACCACGTTGGTCTCCACTGAGCCACCGAAGCGGTCGTCAGCGCTGGGGGAGGGACAGCGTGGGGCCAACATGGCCC
>NW_010571741.1:0-385 GCF_000687285.1 Phaethon lepturus
CTTATTCTGTAATTTATATAGTAATTTCATATTGAAATAATTAGCTCAAGGAGTATGAAAAAGAGAGCGACTGGGCTGGAGATATATCATAATGACTTTCAAAAATCACCTGTTTTCTATAGAATGGAATGGGCAAGAAGGACTACGAACTGTACCTATATGCATTTTAACCTCTTTACAAGACAGGTTTTGGAAGCAATTATTTTTTTCGTTCGTTGTATTCATCGATATGAATCATCACTGCATCGAATGTACAGAGAAAACTACTCGTCTTGTAGAATTTGCTGTCCACATTGTAAGCTAGGAATACCTGTGCCTACCTGCCCTAGTAAAATAATCTCAGGACTTTGCTCTTTGTTGCAGATGGTTGGCACTTACCCATAGC
>NW_010571742.1:0-386 GCF_000687285.1 Phaethon lepturus
GGTTAGTTCGCTCCGAGGTCTCCACAAAAAACACGTCCCCTGGCGGAGGAGGGGGCCCACGTGCAATGGTGCCAGGAAGGTAAGGTAAAAACTGGTCACACCTGCTTTGTGTAGGCAAGCTGTAGAGCTGGTCTTCAGCATCATCCCCAGTTCTCCAATACAACGTGACAGAGACAAAGAACACAAATGAAATGATGAGGAGAAACAGAGCCCCAAGCCTGTGGCTCAGCAGCACCATGGTCAGTTTTAGCAGGCAGTTGGGCGTCTTGGGCAGTCTTGCTCCCATCGGAGCCTGCTCTCCCAAGACAACCATTGTGATCTGAAGGGGAGAAAAGAAGAAAAAGACATTGATGGGCAAGGCAGCAGACCACGAGCCTCAGAACAGC
>NW_010571743.1:0-388 GCF_000687285.1 Phaethon lepturus
CTCTCGCTGTGAGCAGGATTCGAACCTGCGCAGGGAAACCCTATTGGATTTCAAGTCCAACGCCTTCACCCCTCGGCCATCACAGCCCCCGGCCCCTGTTGTGGGGTGGGGACACCCCACCTTTGCCCTGGGCTCTGCCTCTGGGGAGAAAATGCCTCCAGCCTGGTGTGGGACCCCCTGCACAGTCCCAGTACCAGTGGGACTGGTGTTGGGACATGTGCCAGGGCGGGAAAAAGGGAACATCCAGACGCATTTGCCGAGGCCTGGGAAAAAATCAGGTGCAGAAGAGAGCCTGGCAGAGGGCGGGCACCAAAGGGAAGTGTCCTCCAGCAATGCCCAGGGACACAAGGGGTTTCAGGGGCAAAAGGACGTGGAGATGCTGGGGGTT
>NW_010571744.1:0-388 GCF_000687285.1 Phaethon lepturus
CGCCGGGGCGGCTCCCGTGCCGGCTGCGTCAGGCAGTTGTCCCCCACAGGGAGGGTCCCCCGGCGCGGCGGGGTGGTTGGCAAGCTTACTCCAAACTGGAATTGTGATTACAATTATCGTAATTATAACTGGTGTCGCCTCGAGCTGTGTCAAGAAGTTCGTTACACAAACTGCCGCATCGGAACACGACTGACCAGCAGCAAATTAGGCCGGTTTTTACTCATTAAGTAACAAGGTAGATGGGGGATGCCTTTGCGTGGGGTGCTAGCTTGGTGGAACGCCACGCGGCACCCATAGGTGCGCAGACGTGCCTTAAATAAAGTGCCTCCACTCCGCGTGCGTATCGGCGCGTCGCACAGCGCGGGTACGACCCCACCGCTGGGACACC
>NW_010571745.1:0-389 GCF_000687285.1 Phaethon lepturus
TGGCTGGAAGCAAGGCCTGCTGGACCCAGCAAGAAGTTACCCATAGACATGGGGGTCCCATGCCCTGGTTTGCCCCCCCCCCCAGGCACTTCATATCCCTAGATTTGGACTGGTTTCAAACTCAGGGGACACCCATCTCTTCTAGCTGGGGAAAGTGACATTCCTTTGATGTCACTTAGCATCCCCCTGTAAACGTTTTATTGAAGATTATTTCTTCCACCCACCCTCCCACCCCCAACTCTCGACTCCGACGGGCTTTAAATGCCACTGTCATTTCCATCCGCTGACAGAGCTCTGTAACTGCTGCGCTGAATGGCATTCGCTAAAACCAGCTAACAGAGGGAAATGAGGTTAACCTTTAAGAAAGGTGAAAATGAGCTGGGTGCTAC
>NW_010571746.1:0-365 GCF_000687285.1 Phaethon lepturus
CTTCTATGAAGAAAATTAACTCTATCCCAGGGAAAACCAGCACAATCCCAGACTAAGGTTTCGCTTTAAAAACGTGGTTTTCACAGGCATCCATGTTCTGTGTCAAAAGCAGTTGTGTTAAACAGAGCTACTAGAACTTCGCAGAGGTAGCTTTATTGAGAGGGGGACAGAAAGAGAAGAAAAGTTGTGCTAAGGGAGCTTCAGCTTTGAAGGTCCACAAAGCCCCAGAGGCAAAAGCAGCAGGTATAGTTCTGGTGTGACAGTGCCTTCCCCATTCTGCCCCCAGGTGCTAAAAGCTATTGCGGGGAAAAGCAGCGGGCTAGGGTTAGGAGAGTTGGCCTGTATCAGGAATAGTGTGGCCAGCA
>NW_010571747.1:0-388 GCF_000687285.1 Phaethon lepturus
CAAATGTGTTACAGTAATTAAACAAGCAGACAGGGTGCCAAAACTGTAGGTAGGTTGAACACCCACGTGTTCCCCACTTTTTCAATCTTTCTCTCTAGATTATCAAAGCATTTAAAATTGTACCTTTTTACAAACACCGTTCCATTAAGGTACTTCGCAAGAGCACCACAGGAAATGATGACCCAGAAACTGGTATGTAGATTTCTCTGCTAGCACCACAAGAAGAGAAACCAGGATTCTCTCCTCCCTCCTTTCATTAGGTAGGAATTTGCAGCTCCTTTTCAGAAACTATTCCGATTACACTTCCTCCTCAATACATGTTCCATTACTTCTCTTGGATGAATCCCAGCTATGTTGTACTGCATCTCAGACTCCTATCAGCTCATTT
>NW_010571748.1:0-388 GCF_000687285.1 Phaethon lepturus
ATCGACACGAATCAGATAAACACATTTCACAGTCCCTCGTCTTCTTTTTTTTATGGTATTGATTCGTGGTGTTGTTTCCAATCGGGTCAATACTTGTCGAACTGGTATCAGTTTTGGATCTTCTTTTGTTTTTATTATCATCAGGGAATGGGTTTTCTCATTCCCTGGTTCTGGATCAATAGGTACTGCTGATATTTGCATTCCTTGTATATCCGAGTGTATTAGTCTAGTAAAACAAGGTATTAAACATGGAATTATTAACAATTCTCCACATATCCCCAATACAATTATCCTGATTTTAGTAAGCCAGTCGCCACTCATAAAGTTTCCCCATAATCCTCCCAGATTGATTCCATCCCAAGTTTGAACTGGGACATGTGCAATTTTC
>NW_010571749.1:0-388 GCF_000687285.1 Phaethon lepturus
GCCTTCTTGGACTTTATGAGCCCAAGAAGCTCAAGCCTGTCCAGGCCCCTCTGGAAGGCATTCTTTCCCTCCAGTGTTTGGAAATTACTAAGCCACACGTTAAAAGTGCTGCTGAAGCTATTGCAAAAAATGTGTTTGGATGTGTTTCCAAGGTTGTCATGGGCAAGCTGGAAACGCCTTCAAATCAGGAAGTCTTGGGACTTGCCTATATCAAAAGAAAAAGCCTTAAAAGAAACAAAGCCATGTCATGCCCCCAGAGAGGAGGTCCACCCCAGCCCTTTAAAAGAAAAAGGAAGGAGTGCTAGCCAACAATCTTGACCAGGAGAAGAATAAGACAAAGAACAAGCTCGGCTGAATAGTGCAAAAGAAACAGAAAACCCAGAGAAAG
>NW_010571750.1:0-384 GCF_000687285.1 Phaethon lepturus
GGGAGCCTGCCTCTTCCCAGTGCTTCTCCGGTTTTATGCCTATTTCTCCTGAGTCCAGAGGAAAGCCTGAACTGCGCCCCAGTCACTAGTGCTGTGGCTTTTAATTGCTGTGGGATGTAATT
This sequence comes from Phaethon lepturus, assembly GCF_000687285.1. NCBI lineage: Eukaryota > Metazoa > Chordata > Aves > Phaethontiformes > Phaethontidae > Phaethon > Phaethon lepturus. Next base: position 123 of record NW_010571750.1, read on the forward strand.
AGCCCCTTTCCCCATCAAAGCCCTTGGCACACAGCTGAACGCTGTGGAGGCCAAAGGGTCTGAGGTTGAAAAAGAAAATGCCCCTTTGAAAACGTAGCATGGCCGGAAGGAAAATAACTTGTGCCTTGTATGTGGGATGTGCTCAGAGTGAAGATCCTGGACGAGGAGAACGTGCGGCTGCACGAGAGCAAGCTCCAGCTCTCCGGCCACGTGCCCGCCTCGCAGCGTGCGCCGAGGAGCATCCACGCTCCCAGCATGGAGG
>NW_010571751.1:0-386 GCF_000687285.1 Phaethon lepturus
CCTCCGCCAAGCTAGTCACCTCACTGTAGAAAGCTACCAGCTTGGGTAAGCACGACTTCTCCTTTTTAAACCCATGCTTGCTACTCCCAACCACCTTCCTGTGCTACTTATGTTTGGAAATGGAAAGTCCAGGATGTTTTGCTCTATCACCTTCCCAGGGGCTGAGGAGAGGCTGGCTGTCCTGGGAGTTCCCTGGGTCTTCCTTCTTTCACTTCTGATTCCTCTTGCCGAGCTGGAGACAGTCAAGAGGTTGAGGTGTGTCCTGAGCTACCTCAAAAGCTTGTGAGTTCTTTTCAGGCAATTCTCAACTCAAAACAAAGGCCTACTTGGGGGCACACATCCAGCTGCTCACACTCAGAAACTCTGGGCATTGTTGGGCTGGCCGA
>NW_010571752.1:0-389 GCF_000687285.1 Phaethon lepturus
CTTTTCCAACCTAAATGATTCTATCATTCTAAAATCTGCTTTTAAACGTAATAGATCATTATTCGTATGACTAACAAACTCAACCACTTACTGTAAGCTCTGTTAAAACATAAGTAGGTTTACAGGTAGAAAGGACATTTCAAACAAAATTTACATGAGTAGTAAGAGCCAGTTATAGAAGAAAAGTATTTCCAAATTCAGTAACTAATCATGTAGATGCCCAACCAATTAAAGGGTTCTCCCAGCACTCCCTGTTATGAAATTCCATCTTCCACTTGCTTATATTGTTAACTCCTGCCTGCATTGCTTTATGTGTTGGAACAAAAATGTGAACTTTTCTTGTTTTGATGTGCTCATCTGGATCATCGGTGTCATGGTTTAACCCCAGC
>NW_010571753.1:0-387 GCF_000687285.1 Phaethon lepturus
ACTTCCTTCTTGAAGAATGTCCAGCCTTCTTTTGCCTTGTCCTCTTGAAGATAAGCCCCTAATTTACAGAGATTTCATGTACTTCAAACTACATCAGTATTTCTATGATGTCCATTTTCAGTGTAATTTTTTTCTTCTAGAGTCATGATCTGCTCTCCACAGTATTGGTCAAACTCTTCAAACTTGTGCTTTACATGAATTTCATGACGTATGCATGGAAACGTAGCCAATGATGAAACAATTTTTTGCAAGACTGAACCTAAGGAACACTGCAATCTCGTTTTCATTTCAGTAATCTTTATTTAATACCCACCAAAAAGTATCTTTATCCACTTTGGAATTCTTCTATTAACCCACAGAAGATCTCCAACTTGAATATTTTTTATT
>NW_010571754.1:0-386 GCF_000687285.1 Phaethon lepturus
CTTGTCCTATCAAGTGGCCTTACCGGTAGGATGAGCAAAGCTTGCCCACTGGTACGCTGTCCTCCATGCCTCCTGGCACCGTGCGCAGCAGAGATGCTCTCTGTTCTCTTCCTGCAGCTGCCTTATGATCTGTCTGAAATTCTGGAATATCTTGATCTTAAAGGTACCTGGCTTAGGCCCACTTCTCTGTCCTGCCTGTGCCTTCAGACTGAAACTACTTGGTTAGTCCTTTTCTATCCATTGTAGAAAGTCTCCTAACAGTGGGTTTTCTCAGGAACAGAATTCCAAAGGATTTAAATCTGAGCCCAAACTATCTATTAAACCACTCTGCCAGATCAGCTCCTGAGCTTTGCCATCCTCACTACTACTTGACCCTTTTAAGAACA
>NW_010571755.1:0-388 GCF_000687285.1 Phaethon lepturus
ACTGGAAGAGGTTGCTCAGAGAGGTGGTGGAGTCTCCATCCTTGGTGCGATTCAGCAGTCAATTGGACACGGTCCTGGGCAGTCTGCTCTACCTGACCCAGCTCTAAGCAAGGCGGTTGGACAAGATGATCTCCAGGGGTGCCTTCCCACCTCTGTGATACTAGGTACACATAGGATTTTAGTAAAGCTGACATCTCTAATCCATAGAAATGTTTAGAACTGAGCTTTCTGGCTCAAGACAACAATCAATAATCTATTACAGTTATCTTATTGATCCTCATAGATCACTATAGATAAAAATCAGGTGAGGTTTTTCCCAGACAGTTCAAAGCTGCTCTGTAATGAAGAACAACAACTGATCTTTCTACTATCCAAGTATAGTCCAAAG
>NW_010571756.1:0-387 GCF_000687285.1 Phaethon lepturus
CTCAAGGTAAAACACTTTAATCCTGCAGTGCGAAACTCACCTGCAAGTGCTAACTTGGGACTATGTCTTGACAATCCTGATTTCTGAGCTGTTTCTGAGTCTCTTCTCTTAATTACCATTACACCACAGAAATGTTTCATTCACCGTGTCTGAGTGTGAACCAGATATCAACAAGAACCTGAGGCTGAAGGCTGGTAATATTCAGTGCTGGAGTGACAGGAATTTTTGATTTACATATCAACATAAAATCAGGGGCAGAAAAGTACCATATTTCCATAAGAATGTTAGACTACTACACCCAAAAAACTCAGGCTATGCCCATATATCTAGCATTTGTCATCTAATAATAGAATCACAAAATCACAGAATCTTTGGGTTGGAAGGGAC
>NW_010571757.1:0-388 GCF_000687285.1 Phaethon lepturus
TCCAGAGGTCACTTCCAACCTCAACCATTTTGTGAATCTGCTGTAAAACTAAAGGAATAGAGGCAGTACAACCAGAAATAATAGATTAAGACAGCTGTTTATCTTTAAAAATGGCAATAGTTTAAGAGCAGCTACTCTAGGACAGTCTGAAACAAAACAGGGTATCTAATATCTTTCTAGGAGAAACAATCCTCCTGAAATAATCTTTCAGAATTGACAAATATGAGACCTGGATTTCAGAGAAGCAGTTATGAGACCAAGTTTCACTTTTTTCAGCAGAATTCAGGCTCCTAATGTTTTGTGAATCCAGATTTCACTGCTTTCATCCTAATCTATTGATCTTTTTAAAGGTTCAGTATCTGGCTTTGTTACATAAGAAAAAGTTATA
>NW_010571758.1:0-388 GCF_000687285.1 Phaethon lepturus
GGTAACCACACCGCACACACCGGGGTTACATCTCCCTTTTTTTCTCTTTTTAATTATTGAGAGGAGGGGATGACAATTGAGTTAGACAGTTGAGAAACTGCTCTCAAAGCCACCACGGTGCTTCCTCTTCCCCAGGTGCTTCCTTTTCAGCTCCTATTTCCCCTTCCAGCCGGGCGGGATGCAGCAGTAGTACTTGCAGTCGGAGGAGAAGGACCACACGTCCGCCTTGGTGCACTTGCTGGAGCAGTACCCCACCTTGGGGCAGTGCTTCCTTATCTGCCCGTAGCCTGCAAGGGGAGACAGAGGGAGAGTGCTTGGGTCAGGACAGGTGCCTCTGCTGTGCCCCACTCTCATGCCCTCCCGTGACCTCCCGGTATAAGCGTGGCAG
>NW_010571759.1:0-386 GCF_000687285.1 Phaethon lepturus
GGAGAAGAAAATCATCAACATTGAGTAACTGGTTTTTTTACTGTAATTATGGCAACGTACTCATAACCTTTAGCTCTTGATGCCTTTTCCAGAAATTTCTTTGTATTCAAAGACGACAACATCAGAGAAACTCCTCCCATTCCCCAACACACACCATTTCCTCCATGGCTACTGTTTCCACTATTTAAAAGAGTTCTATTGCAAGTTTGTCAAAATCATATTCCACAAGTATGCAAACCTACATGTTATGTTCTTCTGAAGTGGCACCATGGAAACATAGAAGAAAACTAAATTACAGTGATGGCTTCACTCACTTTTTCACCAGCTTTGCCTTCAAACTGGGGCTTAATTGTGAATCTCTCATCGTCTGTATCATCCTGCTCATC
>NW_010571760.1:0-390 GCF_000687285.1 Phaethon lepturus
GGAGAGGTCTGGAGCATATGTCGCTTCGAGGCAGAGCCTGAATCCACTGCAGTCAGAAAAAAGGTATATATAAAAATTTTATTTTTTGACCACTGCAGTGAGAAATTAAGCTCTCCATTTCCCATATCCATTCTCACATGCGCTTGGGAGGAGTGGGTACAGGAGCATCAAAATTTTATAGTTGCATGGGAAGGGAAGGAATCCAGAACACAGGGAAAAATTTAAAAACATAGAGCAACAGAGACAACCAAATAAAACACAAAGTGGAGAAGAAATCCAGGATATAATGGAAAAGATTTTTCATTTGCTGATCTAAAATTCTGAGGCAGGCAGATCTGGGAAAAAAGCTGTGACACTCAAGACACTACTTATTCCATCAAGCCATCAATG
>NW_010571761.1:0-390 GCF_000687285.1 Phaethon lepturus
CCTGACGAGTAACGTTTCCGAGAGATGGGTTCTGAATTACAAATGCCTGGGGCGAGAAGAGCACCGATCGCACCTCAGCGCTATCTTGACCGAAGTCACCAACAAGCCGGATTATCCCCGGCCCTTACTCAGGGTACCGCAAGCAACGCTGAGAAATTCTCCTGCACGTGAGCGTAATGGCGAAGCGATTTATATTTCCTTTTGCAAAGTTGCAGCGCCTCATTCTGGGAGGGTTTCTGCCACAGACAGGTGTGGTTTACCCGCCTGACGCATTTTTATTCGAGACTGGGATCCCTCCTTTCATCAGCTGGGACGTGACTGCTCCCGCTGCTTTGACCAGGCAGGTGACCTGGATGCAGGGGGAAACCTGAGCCACGGCAGGCGCTGGAG
>NW_010571762.1:0-390 GCF_000687285.1 Phaethon lepturus
TCTCATAGAGTTGTGAAGTACATCCTTCTCCTGCAGTCAGGTTCTAAAAAAATCATTACTGTGAGTGTAAAACCAGCAAGGCCATACAGAGGTGAGCAATTCTGCTCAGTTCATAGGGTAGCTCAAGAAAATACCCCTTTACTTCTATTCCAGCCACGCCTAGCCTTTAGTCACACAACGACACCGGATTATTCAATATTACTACGTAGAAACGCCTCATACGGGCGCAAGGACAGCAGCTCCCGCACCGAGCCGGAGCGAGCACCTACACCCTTACACCGCCCCGCAGCACTCAGCCAGGACGAACCCTCCTCTACAGACGTAAACAGCTATAGCTATATACGCGCACGTAGTCTGTAAACACCTATTTATACACCGCGCGGCCCAGCC
>NW_010571763.1:0-386 GCF_000687285.1 Phaethon lepturus
CTCTAATTTCCTCCTTGATTATTCTGAAACAACAGAATAGTCAGCTATTATATCTTGAAAGACCTAAAGTTATAGATTATAAAAGTAAATAAAAATATTTTTATATACCTTAAATTGGTCTCCCAAAACAGATTTTGACCACTCTTCAGCAGATGTTTTCATTTAGATTGTATTTAATATTTTATTTTAATTACTTTTATTTACATGACATCTTTAGACAGTCTCCAGCTTTGGTCTGGGGTCCATTTTAAGCATTTTGAACATCTAAGGAAAAAGAGTCTTGATGTACGTACTGGTGAATAAGATGAAAAATTTTTTTCCACTTTAAACAAATGCCTGAACAACATTGGCAGATGGCCTTGACAAACAATAACTTTCTTAATAAG
>NW_010571764.1:0-390 GCF_000687285.1 Phaethon lepturus
TTATGTTTTTACATAATCAATTAGTATCACAGGGCAAGAGGTAAGGTGTCTCAGTCCTCCTTTGATGCTTTTATATTGGCAACTGTGCCCTGCGAGCGGGAAAAATATTTGAATGACAGAAGGGAGAAGCGTGAGACATCAGTAGTCTTTTTCTGCACGGTGTTGGCTCCTGACCAGCACCTGCAGACTGTAACATAAATCATACGGACAGTGGCTTCCAGATCACGATCAGCTGCTTTACGTGGTCGGTTATGGCAGCCAGCCCTGTTTGTATGCTTTTGACGACACTTGACAGCGAAACAAACACGGATGCCGAACACTTCGTTGCAATGAGGATGTAGAGACACAAATCTAACGATGCCATGTGCAAGAAGTTACAAACCAGACTCT
>NW_010571765.1:0-390 GCF_000687285.1 Phaethon lepturus
TATATATATAAAAATAAAAAAATTGAACAAGCCATCATGTTTTAATGTTCCCCAGTTCAGCTTTCCCATGCCCTGAGTTTGAAGGATCAGAGACCATCTTTCTTTTAATCAGTCTCAATCATCCTGAGAGATTTTTGAACCTCTCATGACATCTCTGGATTAAACTGTTATTAACTCCTCCTTTTGCAGTCCCATGAAAAGCCATTGCTTTATAACATACTATTTTATCAATCTGCTGGAATTTCTGTATTTCAAATAAGTACAAAGATATATATTTGCATTTTTATACCATTTACACTTTGGAAAATATTTTTATTTTTATTTTCTGTGAAGTATCATATCATCATTTTTTCCTTCCACTGTAAAGATGTTAACCTCTAACATGCTAAT
>NW_010571766.1:0-361 GCF_000687285.1 Phaethon lepturus
TATACTGCAGTATGGATTCCATATAGAGGTACGAAGATGCTGTAGTTGTGTGAGCAGTATTGGTATAAACCAGACAAACACGTGTGAATAAACCTTTACCTTAAATATAGTTAACATAATGGCATATACTAATAACTTCTAGGAGAATTAAATATTCGTAATTGTGTTGCAAATTATGTGCTTTCCTCATTTTTTTAAAAAGTATATAGATGGGCCTTGAAATCCAGTAAGTAATTTATTTCTTAAGAGAAGCTTGTATAGTTCTTGTAGAAAAGGTGTTTTGAAAACTGCTTTTTTTTTCAGGTGGAGAAAGAATCTGTACTGTCAACTTACACTGTGAATGAACTCTCCATGATGAAAT
>NW_010571767.1:0-389 GCF_000687285.1 Phaethon lepturus
TAGTCAAAAGCTGTCTGGACATGGTCCAGGGTAACCAGTCTAGGTGTCCCTGCTTGAACAGGGCATTTGGACAAGATGATCTTCCAACCACAACCATTCTGTCATTCTGTTATTCTGTGATTCAGTGACATCTGATATGTCCTTTTGGTCCGTTGCTGGGATAAATAGACAAGCTGCATGAGAGATGAAGTGTTTTGCCAGCATCCTCTTAGGTAATACTTGGGTGATTAAAAGACTAACTTTAAAGAAAAATGAGAGGTTTGCTCCAACAGATCAGCCAGAATTTGTTCTGAAAACGTAACTCACAACAATAATTCAATGTTTTCAGAAATATTTGTGAGACATAGCTAAAGGGGTGTTTCAACCACCCCGACATCTGCTGGAAAAGT
>NW_010571768.1:0-390 GCF_000687285.1 Phaethon lepturus
AAAGGTCCCGCTGTGGGGAATGGTAGCAATACAAGGGGATGTGCCAGTGAGCCGACTGGGCAGAAACTCATCCCCACAGGGTGTTACGACAGCTAGAAGACAGCCCAGCTGGGATACGCACAGTACGGTCAGACACTGAAGGAGGGAGGCTGCTTTGGCCCAGGAGCTCACATGGAGAGACCAGAGAGAACAGAGGAAGAACAAGTTGTCCGTGTCAGTGCTGAGAGTTGAGTCAATTCCTCGAGCGCAATGGAGGCAATTCAACATATTTGGAGGACTAGGACCTCTGGGCAGTAGCTATGAACCTCACCCGTGACAGCGTGATGCAATCACCCGGTGACAGGTATGGGTGGCCAAGGCCGGAAGCGTAGGCAAGATGCATGAGAATTA
>NW_010571769.1:0-391 GCF_000687285.1 Phaethon lepturus
CGCCCCCCCAGCCACAAAAGTTAATATCATAAACTTTGAAATGAGGTTAAGAAAGGTTTCCGGAAGTTGAATGCTCTTCCAGGCAGCCGCTGGGCTTTCTCTTCAGATAGTTCTAGGCTTATTAATTGGAAAGTGCAATTAAAAGGCCAGTTTCAGATTGTTCCAAGAGACCCAGGTCAGAGTCGTGCGCTGCCCGGGGAAAAAAGCAGTAGGCTGCTGCCGGAGAGCCGGCCGGGCGGCCTCCAGGGCAGCGGGCAGCAGGACCCACCAGTTGCCCGGTGCGAAAGGACTCGGGAGCAGCTGGTACGACCCGGGCAGGTGCTCGGCCGTTACCTGAGCGAAGAGGGGCCGCTGCGCAGGCGCGCCAGGTGCGCGTACCGTTGAAGAGGCG
>NW_010571770.1:0-388 GCF_000687285.1 Phaethon lepturus
TAGTGTTTCTGTGATTCTGTGATTCTATACTACTGATTATATTAATATAATACTAATTACACAATATAATAATTAATTATATTAATTAATTATCTAATAATTATATATTGTATATTAATTATATGTTATACTAATATAATAGTAAATATATTAGTATAATACAATCTTCATCTAGTTTCTCATCTTCATCTAATTAAACATTTATCACCTATAAATTTGTTCAAGGGCAAACAGAGGCTCTGAACACAATGCCATTTGCTTTCTCCACTTATATCCTCTTATTCCTATTAAAGTGGGCATTACTTCTACTCCCAAAGCTGCATCAGGATAGGATATCATTATACTTCTGGATAAGTCCAGGGTCCTGCACTTCAGCCACAACAACCCC
>NW_010571771.1:0-386 GCF_000687285.1 Phaethon lepturus
AGTCAAAATTTTTATCAATGCAACAGAAATGAAAGCAAGGATTTTCTGACAAATTCAAGGTAAGTTTTACAGTATTGCTGGAGCGTGGAGTCTTCATGTGCATTTCTTTAGTCCCCACCTGAAGCATCAGTGTCTGTGCACCCTGCGTTCTGTTGCGTAAATGAATCAATTTGTTCTTTGGAGTAGCATTCTGAAAGGTTTTTATGGTTTCAAGTCTGTTGTAATAATCTCCTACTCCTGAGTATTTCAGATTTGCAATTTACATTGTATTCAATCTCCCTTAGCTATGATTTCAAGTCTAACTATTTAGTGGTGAGCTGAAGGAACTGTTGTTGAAGCTAATGGTGAAGATATCTTTGGTTTGGGATCATTTATGCTGCAGATAC
>NW_010571772.1:0-391 GCF_000687285.1 Phaethon lepturus
GCTGGGGCGTCACCCCCCTCCCCACAGCGGGGAAGGAGTTTTCATTTCGACGCAGCAAAGCTTCTTCCTGGCGTATCCGGCATCTTTTTGGGGTGCTGATAGGTTTTTGGGGTGAAACCATCCAAAAACGGGACCGATTGTTGCCTCTTCACCCCGAAAACGGGCAGATGGGAGCGGGAGGGCGTGGCTTGAGCACCCATAAACCCCCGTGGTCAGAGTCTGTGGGCCCTTTTCCACAGGGTTTTACCCCAAATCAGGCGCCGGCGGTTTCAAGGTTGTCCCAGGTGTTGTCGTGTGTGTCCCCCCCTCAAAAACAGGGGGGTCCCTGGGGGGGGTTTGGGGTACCCAGCTGTACCGCGGAGGGGGAACAGGGGTTCTTCCAGCTTCCCCT
>NW_010571773.1:0-391 GCF_000687285.1 Phaethon lepturus
CCCTCCCCAGCCTGTTCCCCTAGCCCCTTCCCATGCTGCCTCCGCTCTTCTTCCTCCACTGCTCCCTTGGGAAGTTTTTTACCCAAATCTCTTGCTGGGATATTTCCTTTTTTCCTTTTCTCTTCCCCCAGACCTGTTCCTGCTTGTCCCATTCCCATGGCCCTGGGGAACAGGTTATTTCCCTCCTCTCGGGACCTCTTCCCCGGTGGGAGGCAGTGGCTGTGTCTGTCCCCACATCTCCCACACTCGCCCTCCCCGTGGCTCTTGTCACCCCTCCGCATTGCCCCCCATGTGCCCATCGTGGGTAGCTGCCCCACTCCCCTCTCCCCTCCCTCGTCCCCAGCACTGTCCCCTGGGCACTTGGGGTCCATCCCTGCCCTTGGCTGTTGAA
>NW_010571774.1:0-390 GCF_000687285.1 Phaethon lepturus
TTTCTCCCCTGTCCAGCTGAGGAGGGGGAGTAAGAAAGCAACTTGGTGGGCACCTGGCAGCCTGCCAAGGTGAACCCACCACACCAGGTTTCTGGAGTGAGAGTACAGAAAGAGAACAAAAATGCTTTTGAAGAACTGGATATTAGTAGTTAACTGTGTTAAGTAGCTGGGGTTTTATTCTGCCAGAGTTTTTTCAATGGAAAGTGACTCATTTCTATAGGAGTTAGAGTTATTCAGCTTGAAAATCAAAACTGTGATTCGTTGCCTGTGGTCTTAGAGCAGTAAGAACTGACACTGCCAGAGGTGACAGTAGGCTGTATTTAAGTACTCTGTCTATATTACTGAACAGTCTTAAGCTATCATAGAATCATAGAATATCTCAAGCTGGAA
>NW_010571775.1:0-391 GCF_000687285.1 Phaethon lepturus
GACCGCGTCGCGGCGCGTCATGCAGCGCGTCACTGACCCCGCCACGGACTACGTCATGGCGCGGCACGGCGCGTCTCGCAGAACGCGTCATGAAGCGCATCACGAAGCGCGTCACAGCGGCACGGAGCGTGTCGCGGTGTGTGTCATAAGCGCGCGTCACAGATTACATCATGCAGCACGTCATGGTGCGCGTCATAGAGCGCATCATGGAGCGCGTCGCGGTGTGTGCCACGAAGCGCGTCATGAAGCGTGTCACGGTGCGCGTCATGGAGCGCGTCACGGCGCGCGTCACGGCGCGCGTCAAGAGCGTGTCGCGGTGCGTATGGTGTGCGTCGCAGAGCGTGTCCCGGCGTGTCACGGCGCGCATCACAGACCGCGTCGCGGAGCGCGT
>NW_010571776.1:0-389 GCF_000687285.1 Phaethon lepturus
TCCCTTGCTGCCAGGGCACACGGCTGCCTCCCGTCCGGCTCCCTGCCCTCCCAAGACCTTTCCGACAGGGCTGCTCCCAGCCTGGCAGCCCCCAGCCTGCACCAGGGTTTGTTTGCTCAGGGGTAGAAACTGTCATTTGGCATTGTGGGAATCCAGGAAGTTCCTGCCAATATGTGCTGTCCTCTTCCTTGAAGCCTTTCCGTGAGCACAGACCCCTGGACACCTTTTCAGTAAAGACTGAAGCAGAGAATGTATTGAGTGCCTCCGTCCCACCTGTGTGTGTTGTTATTAAATCACCCTCCCCGCTCAGCAGCAGCAGTTTTCCTGCCTTTTCCTTGGTCAGTCTTGGTCTCCAAGCAAACGATCAAAGCTCTTCTTACTCACATGAC
>NW_010571777.1:0-389 GCF_000687285.1 Phaethon lepturus
AAGCAGAAGTCCTACCATACGTATACCTCTGCTCACTCTGTCTCCTGTACCAGCAGCCTTTGTCCTCGAGTGTTCATGGTCCTCGAGGATGCAGGAAGTGCAGCCCTACCCCACGGAGCGTGACAACCCCCGCTGGTACCCGCCCCCCCACAATGGAGATCCCACTGTTGCTGCTGTCTGCCCCTCTGTAGGTACCCCGTACATCCAGAGGTTGATGGTGTGTACAAAATCAGTTCATATCAGTTCAAGCGGACCCTTGAGGACCTAATCAGACACCAGGACATGACAGGCCATTGAGGAGGGGTTGGGGACAGGAACGGGGAGCATGGCTGGGTCAACACTTGGGGAGGTTGTGACCAGCTAATCTCTCAGGTGAAGGACTGGTCATG
>NW_010571778.1:0-384 GCF_000687285.1 Phaethon lepturus
GCACCCAAAGGCTGTACGCAAGCCGGCTGTGCTGGGCCTCCAGCAAGCAGAGGCCAGAGCTGCAGAGTCCCTCTGCCTCCCCTTGTCCATTTTGGCACAAATCGTGGGGCTCCTGGCTACACAGGTGGAGAAACAGCTCAAACTCCCTCCTGCCCCATAGCCTGGGACGTGGGTCATACAGCTCCAGGCAGCAGTGGTCCTCGAAGCCTCATAAGCTCTTGTGCAAAGACACTCCTCCAAAACTACTGGGCACCGAGCTGATTTCTAAGTCCCACAGTGTTCCCTGATGTATTTTGAAAATTTTACTTGTCCATCCCATTAGTCTCAGTCTTTCTAATAATACCATCTTCCCTATAATTTGACCACAAAAAAAAAAAAAAAAAA
>NW_010571779.1:0-388 GCF_000687285.1 Phaethon lepturus
AAAAATCACAGAATAGTCTCTAATTAGCTTTAAAGATGACAGCTTTAGATAACAAATATTCTGTTCCAAACAATCAAGATATGTTCAGTTTCTTTTCCTCACTTTAAAATGAAGAATCCATAAAGGATTTCCTAATCTTGCAGAGCCTCACGCTAATACTACATAGACTTGCTACTAAGGATAAATAGCAGTCATATGTTACCGAACTCCAGATTGGAGACATCTCTTATGTGTTACAGCAGAACTCGAAAAACCTATCAGAAACTGTCCGTAGATCTGCAGCTTGTGTTTGTGGTTGATAGATAATGAGATCTGATTGTTGAAATTGGTACTCTGATTTCTATGTAACCATTCAGAAGGAGGAGGAAAATGACAAAAATGCAGGATG
>NW_010571780.1:0-390 GCF_000687285.1 Phaethon lepturus
AAGTAGGGGCTGGGCATTCCCTGTCAGACTGCCCTGGTGACTGCTCTGGTGACGTCTCAGCACACCTAACAAATAATTGCAGCAGAACTGACACCACCATTTGAAAGCGGCACTTCTTACAGTGGATGTTTCAAACATCCTTTGTCTCTGCTCATGCTGGAAGAGCTTTTGCTTCACCTCTAAGCATCTTGGGTTCAGTGCTGAACACATGCAATCCCTACCCGTTACTGAATGGAGGTTTACGATATCTTTACTTCTTCACCTAAGAAGTGCCGACCATACAACATCACCCACGAGAGGCACCATCACATTAACTCTGTGAGTAGAAAATCCACTCTGTGAAACAAATTAAATACTAGGAAGAAAGGGAAGGAGGGAGGGGAGAAGGAA
>NW_010571781.1:0-391 GCF_000687285.1 Phaethon lepturus
TGCCCCCAGATTTGGGGACATCGGGGGACATGGAAGACCTGGAGATGTGGGGACATCAAGGGACGTTGCAGACTGGAGATTTGGGGCTGGTGACCCACCTGCCTGGAGGTTGGGGACATCAAAGGACCTCGGGGACCCCCATGCTGGTCATTTGGGGACCCCAATGCTGGACACTTGGGGACACCAAGGGACCTCACAGACCCCCATTTTGAGGACACTGGGGACAGCGGAGACCCCTCCTGCCCAGAGACATGGGGGGTCCCAGCCCCCCTGCCCCCCAGCCGGCCTGGGGGGGCCCCTCCCCCCCCTAAATTATTACCCATCTCTCAGAGCCGCTTTATTTATTAATAAATTTATTTATGATTCCCAGTGCCCCAAAACGGCCTTAATT
>NW_010571782.1:0-391 GCF_000687285.1 Phaethon lepturus
CTTAGTTGCTGGCTGAGGCTAAACCAGGACACTGCTCCATCTGGAAGAGTGATGACACCAACAGGACAATATAAAAAAATAAGGAATTTAGTTCTGGATTTAGGGAGCTATCTGTGAACCGATTAAGCCTGGTTGCAGAAAACAATTTTTGATACGGGTTTCTTAGTCATTTTTCAGCCTAGGCCAACTGTGGCTTAATCCTGTTATGCTGGCAGGATCTATTTAGAACACATCTGACCTTCTGAAGAAGAACCATCTATTGTGAATAATGTAAATATGGGGATAGAATCTGTTTTTCTATTTTCTCCCTTACATTTTCATTGAATTATAGAGTCATTTAGGTCGGAAAAGACCATTAAGATCAAGTCCAACCGTTAACCTAACACTGCCA
>NW_010571783.1:0-391 GCF_000687285.1 Phaethon lepturus
GGGGACACCCCTGGGAGATGGCTGTGTCCCCCAGCGTCCCACCTGGCAGCACCCAGAGGAAGCCCGGCCCTGGGGACGCCCGGCCCTGGGTGTCCCCCAGGCAGCCTGGTGGCTCCTTGGCTGGTGGGGACATCAGGAGCCCAGCCCGATGGACACCACCAGTGGCCCTGGGGGACGGGCAGGGCTGGGGCAGGGAGCTCACCGCGGCGTTGCGGCTCTGCAGCAGGGGCTTGGTGTTGCGCAGGAGCAGGCGGTGGTCGGGGTCCATGACGTAGGGTTTGCGCTTGGCCAGCGAGGCTGCCTCCGCCTTGGCGTCCTTGGCCTCCTCCTCCTCGGAGCCATAGAAAGCCTTCTCGGCGCTCTCCTCCAGCAGGGACTCCTGCCAGTAGGA
>NW_010571784.1:0-390 GCF_000687285.1 Phaethon lepturus
AGTTGTCCATTTGAACAATCCCTTCTTATCACAAAGTTGTTAGTACTGTTCTTGTAGCCTACATTTCTCTGCCTCCAGTTCCTGTGTAATCAGGGAAGGGCAGGATGGGAGGGAATTATCCCTTAGTAATAAATGCCTTAGTGGCAACTCAGTACGTAAGAGAAATAGCACAACTTTTATTTCACTCTCATAGCTCTGACCATTCCCAGAGCTATGACATCACTGTTGAGACTTAGTGGAATGAGTCCTGTTAACAGAATGGTGGCATGGGGTTATAGGAAATTCAGCAGTGGTAGGCAGGGCAGGTGAGGTGGAGGAGTTGCACTGTATTTAGAGGAGAGTTTGTCTTTACAGACCTTACAGTTAGGGATTATGTGGTGAAGAGCTTCT
>NW_010571785.1:0-390 GCF_000687285.1 Phaethon lepturus
AACAGCTCTGCTACATCACAACAGAACCCATCACCCTCTCAGACACAGGCCCAAGCCCCAGGTACTTGGATGTTTCATAAAACAGGCTCCAAAGAGTCCAAACCATGCAAGGGAATCTCTCATTCAGGAATTCAAACCCATCACAGTGCAGCACGACAGTCCTCCAAAAAGGCTGAAAAAGCACGGGGCAAACACAGCTACCAAGCACTCTTCATGTATCTCAAAGAAGAGCTGTTCTTCTGGCCTCAGTTTCCATCTGCATCATCAACAACAAATGCTTGCCTCTTGTTTCAGGCAGGCATACACTGACAGAACAACACTGGGGCATTAGTCCCCATGGAACACCTCTCCTTCATCAGCATGAGCCACCCGTCACACAGCCAAACAAAA
>NW_010571786.1:0-391 GCF_000687285.1 Phaethon lepturus
ACTTTGTACACCAGCTTTTCCCCAGATTAACCTGTCAGTGATTTACTTTTAACTTGACAAAATCCCTTTAAGTTGGCAAAAACAATCCAATAAAAAGGTACTATCACAGTAGCATACTCCTAGCACTTTAGTCCTAGCCCACAGACAGCTGGGCAGCATAGTGCTACACTGAACATTTTATTCTTTCCAAATATGCCACCTATCAGAAAAACTATTAATCCAATTCACCTTTATCTGCTGTTCAAAGCGTGAAGGAAATTTGGAAGAATTTCTGTTTTAGTGCACATTGATTTGGGGAACAGAGCATAGCTATAGCAAATCAGAAGCAAGCACTGTGCAAACAGATGTTGATGCGGAAGCCTCGGACACGACGCGTACGACCAATATGATC
>NW_010571787.1:0-391 GCF_000687285.1 Phaethon lepturus
TTACTTCTCCCGGTAGACAAGTACCAGCCAGCCGAGGTCTTGAAAGCTGACGTAGAGCTCGTGGCGCCGGCAGACCTGCCGCCCGTCCGCAGCGTGGACGTCGTCTGCGGGAGAAGGGCACAGGCAGCGTCAGCCCCGCGGTGCCGGCATCCCGCATCCCACCCCCCGCTGCAGCCATCCCCGCTCACGGGTGGGATTGAACAGCTTGTGTCATGGGGGGTTAGTCCCAGAAGAATGAAGGAAGAGGAGCCTCCGTGGTCGCACAAAGGGAAAAGAAGCTTCAAACCGACCTGAAATCTGTTGCTCCAGCATTGGGATTCAGCCTAGGAAGGGCTAAACCCCAGCGCTGCTCGTGGCCAGCTGGCTTCGAGGGTTTCCCAAGCTAAATGAG
>NW_010571788.1:0-392 GCF_000687285.1 Phaethon lepturus
AGGTAGGTGTGAAGCCTCTGCAGAGCACAGGGTCAAAAATCTGCCCAGCAGGCACCGATTCTGCAAAAACAGAAGTGCTCAACGTTATGTGAAAAACCTAAGTGCTCGATGTTACGTGTCTTTGAGCTGGATGGAGACAGTCGCCGTGGCAGGTGGTGGAGGCCTGACTGGCCCGCACGGCCCGCGGCCTACCTGCACCAACCCTGCCCCGACCGCAGCCCCCAAAAGCCTGCGTCCCACGGGAAATGCATGAAGTGGCATCAAAGCGTAGCAGCAGCGGCGAAGTCCACAAAACCCGAATGGCCGAGGCTGGGGAGAAGGCACTACTGGGGCAGGCTGGCTGGCGTCCTGCCGGCTCCTGCGGGCCTTGTGCGGACGCGGGACGGCGCGAC
>NW_010571789.1:0-391 GCF_000687285.1 Phaethon lepturus
TTTCCAGGCATGCGGCATCTACCACCTCGTACATCTAAAGTTCTCATTGTGGTGATCACCTTTTTGAAAATTAAGTATATGTCCTCATTAGTACACTAATTGCTGCCTGGGACCATTCCTGGATACAGAAAAACAACTAGTGATACCAGTGATTTATTAGGTCATTCTCCGGCACAGCGTTGGTCTCTGCTAACCACCAGGTTCTTCCATAATTCCTGGGCATGATACGACAGCAAGGAAACTCCAGGGGCCATTACTAATTGGTAATTTGTTTTAAAAAAATTTGTTCTGGAAAGAACGACAGCTCATAATGATCAACCATGATCTGCTGTGTTCTGGTTCATGTCAATGGGCAAAAAGTTTCCAAATATATTGAATTTTCTAATTTAGA
>NW_010571790.1:0-392 GCF_000687285.1 Phaethon lepturus
ATTTTTTTTAAAAATCCACTAACACCTGGCTTCACTCCAGTTCCTGCTTCCCAGTGTTACCAGGAAATCCCTTCACTTCTTGACTTAGCATATACATATCACACCGTAACGGCAGTAGACGCTAGGTACTCATTAATAGCTGTCAGTATGAAAAGCTCAACCTCTTGTAACCCCACTTTTAACTGTCTCCTCTTTTCTCTTTGCTTGGCCAGAAATAAAATCAAGGGAGGTTGGGAAGGCCCATTTACACACGCTCCCTCCCGCCGCAGGGCTGCTCCGAAGGCCTCGCTCCCTCACACCAGCCGGACCTGGCGATGCAGGGCCGCCCAGAAAGGGCAGGCGAGCAGGAACGCAGTGCTGTTATCCAAGAGACGCCGGTGCCAGCCTGGCCA
>NW_010571791.1:0-391 GCF_000687285.1 Phaethon lepturus
AATACAGTAATATCAGGTTGAGAGAAATGAGTTTCCGTTTGGGTGCAAAAGAAAATATTTTGCATTACTTCACCCTTACACTAACTGCTAAGAAAGGTGATCTTCACAGTGTTTTGAAAAATCATCACTTATAATGAGACTTAATGAAAATCTTAATGAAAGACCTGGGCTTAACATCAAACATGAAGGTATGTGGGCATGGAAGAAGGCTGATGAAAGAAGAACTCCTTGCTGATGGCTTGCAGTTAGATAGGCTCATGTCTCTGGAGATGGCCAGCATCCGTTCATACAGCAGCACAACTTACAGCAGCTTCTTGACTGCTCTAATTTTCACCTTGGTTGCTTACCGTGCTGCTGGTGGGACAGGAGAACTGTGGGAATTCCACACTTT
>NW_010571792.1:0-393 GCF_000687285.1 Phaethon lepturus
GGGGGAAAAGGGGGAGATGGAGCACGAGAGATTTGGCAAAAAAAGGGGAGATTGGACCAAAATAAGGGAGAAATGGGGGAAAAAACGGGGAAATTGGGCAAAAATGGTGAAAATGGAAGAGAAACAGTGGAAATGGGGCAAAAATAGTCAAAATTGGGCAAAAAATGGGGGAGTTGGGGAAAAAAGGGAAATTGAGGAAAAATGGGGGAGTTGGGGAAAAAGGGAAATTGAGGAAAAATGGGGGAAATTGGGAAAAAATAGTGAAAATTGGGAAAATGGGGGAGATTGGGGGAAAAAATGGGGGAAATTGGGCAAAAAATAAGGGAAATTGGGAAAAAGGGGAGAGTTGGCAAAAACAAGGGGGAAAATGGGCAAAAAAGGGGGAGATTGGGC
>NW_010571793.1:0-393 GCF_000687285.1 Phaethon lepturus
CCCCCCCGCCGTGCCGTCACCTCTGCCGCCGGGGCGGCGGCTCCTCCACCACCCCATCCCAACCTGCTCAGACGCATCCACCGGCGCCCTCCGCCAGTCAAAGTCGGTCTTAAATCAAATCATCCCCAACAACAATGACATTAATTATGCTTTTAACACATTTTACTGCCTCCCCCCTCCCCTTCACGCCACATCTGTGTGAACAATATCCAAAAGATTTACGGTTTTCTCCCGTAATTACAGCCACGCAGCCAGCTCACTTATCAAAATACTTGCTGAGCAATCAGGCTCCGCTACAGTCTCTGCCAGAGATTTGTGTTGACAGCAGCCATTCAAAGCAAAAAATGTCGAATCAGGACTTACGCGGCGCTTGGAAAGCATCCCACAAAGAGT
>NW_010571794.1:0-393 GCF_000687285.1 Phaethon lepturus
CCGCATCCGGCTCGTCGCACGCCCGCGCCCACGTCACCGCGATCTGAGCTCGTCGCGGCACCCGCCTCATCGCGGCGCCCGGTTTTTTGCAAACCCGGTTTATCGCGGCACCCGCTTTGTTGCAATTCCGGCACCCGATTTATCGCAGCACCCAGTTTACCAGTTTATCCCAGCACCCAGTTTGTTGCAAACCCAGTTTATCCCGGCACCCAGTTTATCCCGGCATCCAATGCATTGCGAACCCAGCACATCCCAGCATCCACTTTATTGCAAACCCGGTTTATCACAGCACCCAACTTATTGCAGCACCCAATTTATTGCAAACCCAGTCTAACCCAGTACCCAATTTATTGCAAACCCACTTTATTGCAAACCCAGTTTATCCCAGCACCC
>NW_010571795.1:0-392 GCF_000687285.1 Phaethon lepturus
GCACAGGCTGAGCCAGCAGCACTCTCAGGGGATCCAGCAGGTCAAGGGTGTCTGTAGCACTGTGCACTTAGCACTCAGTCATGCTGCTTCTAAGCAACTGGCAGCTTGGTCATTGCTGCTGAGTTGTCTGTACACTCCAGAAACATTTCTGGTTGGAAAAACAGATACATTCAGCAAAAGCTGCTTTTCATTTGTCAGGAGGTTTTCCTTTCCATTTCCCATGCCTGAAGGGTTTCAGATAAGTGTTCATACCTCCAGCCATATGAAGCTCTCAGGCACTGGACAGGGAATGCAGAAATTTGGGGAGGGTTAGATCTGGTCTCCTGCAGGTAGATTGAGGGATCTGCATTGGAGGTGATAACCTTGGGTACTAGCTGCAGCTGGGAAGGACA
>NW_010571796.1:0-392 GCF_000687285.1 Phaethon lepturus
TAACAGTGGCATCAGTTGTTACCTTCCCTGTTAAATATTTAAGCTACTCAAGTACTTGATTAAAGATGCTAGAATGACAGTAACAACAACAAAAATACTCTGCTAGAGGGTAGGGAAGCCATTGGAACAGATGCATCTTATTGCTATTCAGCCAAAGCTGCGCAGAAAAACAATGAAGTCAGCCAGTGAAACAAACAAAAAATAATCTTTATCACTGCGATATGATTATCATCTACAGCAGGAACTTAGGCCATTTTGACACCGGGTGGATGCGGTTTGTTTCTTGGCTTATTTAAATCCTCTACTACATACAGCCAGTCACCTGACCCATGGAAGGCAGGAATCACTTGCCTTACTGGACTCTAACCCAAATGTAACAGTTAGTTAGGAGG
>NW_010571797.1:0-392 GCF_000687285.1 Phaethon lepturus
GTGGTTTTTAGAACAGGAATCATTACCCACCTATATACCTGTCATGTCAAGTAAGCAAATTTCAGATCATATGTCACTGCATGGGGTGGTTGTAACAACTGCCTGTGGCACCACGGGAGTGAACCATCCCCAGGGCAGTACTGACTTGTGTTTCCAGGAGAACCTGGGAATTGAGGGATACTTGTGCAGTGTTGACAACAGCAAGGACCCAGTCTACTAGTGTAGGATTACTCTTTTGACAATATCTGCAGGAAAGGATATGTACACTCCACTTCTATTGGTATGTGTATTACACCAAGAAAATTAGAATCACAGAACTATTTAGGTTGGAAAAGACCCCTAAGACCATGAAGTCCAACTGTAAACCTATCACTGCCAAGTCCACCACTAAA
>NW_010571798.1:0-393 GCF_000687285.1 Phaethon lepturus
GTAGCAGGTGACGTTTTAACAACGCTGGCGGCGTGGTTGGCGGAAAGTCTTCTAACTTCATTGAGTTATGTGAGGCCCGTGTGAATTTTGCGAGGTTCGTTCATTCTCCGCTTTTGAGGCAGTTGCCTATTGGCTTCTGAAAACAAAAGTTGAAGCGAAAACCACTCACGTGGATTGAAAACAGTTTCTCAGGAGGATTTCTGGCATAGCAAAATGGCAGCGCTCTAATTCTGAGTGACTGAATACTGGAGGACAAGAGACGACTGTGAAGAGAAATATCCTACATGCACGTGTCACGAGCAATGGGATGGGAATTGCTCCCAATAATTCAGCTTTCTGGACACGGGGACTTGGCTTTAACAACAGGCTTTGTTGTTAAAACACATTTTCTAC
>NW_010571799.1:0-393 GCF_000687285.1 Phaethon lepturus
AACCGGGACCGGTGAAAGCCCAGAGTTTCCTGAAGCTGAAACCGGGCTGGGACGAGGCAGCAGGTCAGAGCAGGGAACTCCCGTTCAAAACCAGCGTCTCCCAGTTGCACTCCCCGTCCCCTCTAGCCTGTTGCTGGGAAGTTCTGTGCTGCCTGCACGGTCACGTTTCCCACATGGAGGAGGTTTCTCCTGCCTGCTTTGGGGAGGGAACCGCTGCCTCCCAGCCCCTCTCCCTTAGCAGCAGTGCCGGGGGGGCAGCGAGACCCCCATCCCATGTGGGCACAGGTTGGACAGCAATTTGCAGGGGACTCCCAGGGCTTTTGGGCACCATTAATTGCACCCTGTGGGATCCCACTCCCGAGCCCTGCTTTCTCTGCCCTTCCCGGCAGAGGA
>NW_010571800.1:0-393 GCF_000687285.1 Phaethon lepturus
TTATATTTAAGCATGTGTGGTGGTTGGTTTTTGCTGTTGTGTTTTGTTTAATTTTGTTTTAGCACTTACAAATTTTCCACCTTGGCTACTTTCCCCCACAATTGATTTTATGCTACTGTTAGGAAGGTGTCCCCTGCCCTCTTTTCTCTTAAATTGCTTTCATGATTCTTTTGAGCTTGAAATAACTGGAGGGGTTTTTTAGAGCCACTTTCAGGACAGGTTTTACTAAGGAGTAAAGCCTGTAATACTGAGATAAGATCAAACAAAATTGTGTCTATAAGGAAATCATGAGTATGTTCTGCTGGAATTCTTAAAGAGAAGTGGCCCAGTTCTGCTTTCTCACCCACTTAATTTAGGACTTAATGAAGGGAAGTGCTTGAAGACATCGGAAGA
>NW_010571801.1:0-393 GCF_000687285.1 Phaethon lepturus
CTGGTTTAAAATATACTAAATCAATCTCTTTGCTAAGTTTGTTTATAACAATATACCTTAAGTCACAAAGTATTCAATAAAAGCAGATTCATCTAGAAAGGATTGGCTGTATCAGTTTTAAGAATACACCTTTAACTGAATGGCTGCTGCTTACTGTACATGCACAGATTTTTTTTCAAGTTTCTTTTCCATTAAAATCCAACTTTAACATGAAGGGGCAATTTGCCTTGTTGTAGCAGACTAACACAAGTGGGATTTCCTACTTAAAGAGACTAGTTTTTCTTTCCAAATAACTAGACAGTATCAACACAAAAGCCAGTTGAAAAGCATCACATGCATAGAGCTTACTGAGTGACTATAAGTCTTTTTTGATCTTTCAGCATGGACCTCTGA
>NW_010571802.1:0-392 GCF_000687285.1 Phaethon lepturus
AGGCTGCTGGGGAAGGGGCTCTCCGGGGCTCTCAGCTGGTACCAACAGTTTCAGAGCATCACTTGTCCTCTGTGAGGTCTCCTGGCAAATAATGAAAGTGCTTTTTGCAGGGAACTGTACAGTGCATGAGAGGGTTATGGAAAGGAACAATATTCAACTACAGTCATCAAGCTCGAGCACTTCCACCTATCGCTCCGGGGATTATATTTTCTTTGAATGCAAACGGTGGTATCGGCAAGTTTCACACCCTGAGAAATTTAGAGCACAGTGCCTGGATGGAGTGATTAAGTATCCGACATGTGAATGTAAGTGCTTGGTGGTGAGGACACGGCGGGGCTGTAAAAGGCAGCTTTGCTGAAAGTGCCTGTCCGCTGCTCTGAGGAACCACTGCC
>NW_010571803.1:0-393 GCF_000687285.1 Phaethon lepturus
GAGGTTTATTCCCGATTTCGGTGACACTCTGAATAACAATTAAAGTGTAGAAAATTCTTAATTCAGCTTACTTGCAGCTAAAAGCTGTGATCTAGCTTAAAACAAATTTCAATGCAAGTGCCATTACACTAGTATTTTTATCTCATTTTTGTTAGCCATAAGAAAATGGCTTTGCAATGAAAGCGTTTAACAATAATAACCACCACCATTATCTACACTCAATCCTCACATAGACCTCTGAAGCTGAATACTAAAGCCTACTTGTTATTTATTCCCCAGTTGGAAAAAGTTTATTTTTAAGGGCTAGCTTATATTGGGGGTTGGTTTGGGGTGGGTTGGGGTGGTAGTGGGTTTCTTATTATTGAAACAAAGATCTAAAACAATTATAAGGTC
>NW_010571804.1:0-393 GCF_000687285.1 Phaethon lepturus
ATCAAACCAGGTGCAACCACACCTGGTTTAAAGAAAATTAGTACCCTAATCACAGTTATCCCGACCTCCTGGGCACCTCTCGGGTATTTTCACGCATTGAAAGACCCTAAAAAAGGGAAATTAAAGATCCGGTAACATCTCCTACTGCCAGTTGACGCCGAGTAGCGGGGATGGAGTGGGGCAGGGAACCTCTTACAACACTAGAATATAGTTATACTATAACCATAACGCCGTAAGTAATGAAAAACAAAAAAGGAAAGGAGACATGGAAATTTTGCGGGGCATTCACGTAGTCAGACAATGACATTTCAAAAGGCGATTCCGGATATCTAACGCGGATCAATGCGGCTACTCCCAACAGGAACACAAGGCGAGGAGCTGCATTGTAAAATT
>NW_010571805.1:0-393 GCF_000687285.1 Phaethon lepturus
GTACGCGTCGTGTCCGAGACTTCCGCGTCATTTCTCTTCTGAATTTAGACCAGTTTTGTGCTTTAAAGTCTAGAGTAGATAATCTGATATAAACAGCTTTTTCAGATGTTAGAAGATTGTTCCTCATTTTTTGGTGTTGAGTCTTAAGCAAATAATAAATTACTTTTTTGAGCTTCCTTTCCTGTTGCAATTTTACGGAATACTCATTTACATGTACTCATAAAACTGATCGTAAAATAAGTAGATATTCAAATTATATAACTTGCACCCTATAATAGCTGTGTCCTCTTCCTAGGTATCTATACAATACACTGACTTAAGCTGCAAAAAACAGTCTGAAAAAGAAGTAGTGTCTTAATTTTTCTGGCCACAGTCATAAAGGATAACAAAAAT
>NW_010571806.1:0-392 GCF_000687285.1 Phaethon lepturus
CATCCGCGTCTTAAGGAGGGCTCCCCGTGAGATCAGCGGAAGGCTGTTTGCCAGTGCCAGAGGGGCAGAGCCTCCGGACACTTCTCCAGCGAATCGCCGGGACAAAATTAGACTGGTGGCTCGAGAGATTGTGGTGACCGTGTTGGAGAGCTTTGGGGAGCAGTTGGCATCCAGCACGTCTGATGCAGCTGAGCCAGGGCCGGCAGCCAGGCAGAAGCAGTCAGAGCTCGTTGCCGCAAGAGCCACGCGAGCGGGCAAATCTGGAGAAGAGAGCTGGAGGGAGGCGGAACTGGGAGCTTCCGACAGAGCATCTTCGCAGTCTTCTATTGACGTAACGACCAAAGAGGCTGTTGAAAGTGTTACGTCCACCTTGTCATCCTTCGTAGCTTCCC
>NW_010571807.1:0-393 GCF_000687285.1 Phaethon lepturus
AAAAAACATCTGCCTCTTGCCCACCCACACCAGACAGCTTGAAAAGACATCAAGGTTTTTCCAAATCATTTAGTCCAATGATGAGGTGCAGAACAGAACATTAAAAGAAAAATTAGCATCGTGCAACCCTCCCTCACATCCAAGTGACACAAGTATATTTTTGAAATAATGTTTTAACTATTGCTTTCAAAACATGTTGGGGAGTAACACGTTTAAGTTTACTCCATTGGAACTTTTTTGGATGGAAGAGGGATTAAATGAAAAACTTTCAGTACAAGTTGCCTTTTCATATCATATAAAAATGTTTAGCAGGTGAAAGCCTGCCTCACCTTACGCTGGGAATATCCTCCATAAAGCTATTGCTATTTAACAGTACATATGTGAATATCCCAT
>NW_010571808.1:0-393 GCF_000687285.1 Phaethon lepturus
ATATATATACAGACTCCAGGTATGCCTTTGGAGGTGTACATGCTCATGGAGCTATTTGGAGGGAATCCGGGCTATTGAATTCCCAGAAGAGTGGTGTAAAATATGGACAAGAGATTTTAAATTTGCTTCAGGCCATATAAGAGACAAAAGAAGTTGCAATAATCCACTGCAGATTTCATCAAAAAGGACAAAGAGAAATAATGCAAGGAAACAAAAGAGCTGCCTTAGCTGCAAAAAGGGCTGCCTTACACAAACAGATAATCAGAGCTTTGATACCTAGCAGAAGGATTGATATGAAACCCCCCCAGTATTTGTAAAAAGGAGATCAATTAGCAGAAGGACTGAAGTGTACAAAGAATACGGAAGGATGGTGGATCACTCCAAACCAACAAG
>NW_010571809.1:0-390 GCF_000687285.1 Phaethon lepturus
CCTTGGCTCTTCACTGTGCAGCCGAGTATTTTCGGTATCCTTGCTAGAACTGGCACTAACAAAGCATTACATGCCAAGATTAAAACCAGATGAGGAGGCTGACTTTAATGAACTTGTCGTGGTGGGTATGAACGCTTCTGAAAACTTTTGAAAATGCTGTGTGGGATTCGGGTGAGACGTTAGGACACCGACACGTGCGTGTCCTGAGCTGCAGACCAGCTGTCAGGATTGAGCTCAGCTGCCTCTGCTGGGAGCCTGGACACCAAACGCCCACATGCATTTGGATGTACACCTGCAAGCTGAACCTCCTGTATCCAAAGTCCAAAAATACAGGGCATTATGCTCACTTTTAAGAGGAGAAGCTAAAGAATAGAAGCTGCGTCTCACAGG
>NW_010571810.1:0-394 GCF_000687285.1 Phaethon lepturus
ATTGATGCTAGTTTAATTGTTTTATTAAATCACTACCTTCAGAAAGACTCCTTTTGTGAGCGGGAGTATCAGTTAAGGGCTTTGCTGTGGTCAAAGAGTAGAGAGCTTATTGTGCTCCTACTGTATGCAGTTCTGCACAACAGCTGATCTCCATTAGGCTATAAAGCCAGATTCATATACTAACTTACAGAGATATGAAAACCTGCGTTTCTTTATGGAATCTGTTGCAGATCCCACAACAAAAATTTTATGTGTACATATAGAGTAAAACAAGAAAATAAGTTTAGAGTTGTAAAAAAGGACAGATGAAAGGGATCTTGGCTTCTGGTGGACAGCAGGCTCAGTGTAAGTCATCAGTGTGCTCTGGCAGCCAAGAGGGCAAACCCCATCCTGG
>NW_010571811.1:0-394 GCF_000687285.1 Phaethon lepturus
CAACAGATACACACACAGCTGGCCAGGACTTCCCTGGTCCCTCCAGTAGCCAACTCCTCCAGGTGCCTCACCCTCAGAGACACTCAAACTCATACCTGGCTCCCAAGCCACTTAACCACCTGTGAGTGCAGTAGCTGGCTCCACAGATGTTCACCTCCCAAGCCCAATCACATTGACTGGCCGTTCACTGATTGAAGCCATGCTGGGGAAACATTGGCTCATGCCTCATGGGTGTTTTGGAGCAGGTGGGTCTGTCCCCCAATAGAGTGTTGCAATCAGCAAGGATGTTGTCGTGGTTCAACCCCAGTAGGCAGCTAAGACCCACACAGTTGCTTACTCTCTCCCTCCACAGTGGAATGGGGGAAAGAAAACTCACGGGTTGAGATAAAGACAG
>NW_010571812.1:0-393 GCF_000687285.1 Phaethon lepturus
AATGGCATTTTCACTGACCGGTTAGAATCTTTTAACTCTTTCTAGGCAATGTTTTGACACACCTTTCCTTCCAATTAAATCTCACGATCACCTGGTTCGGTGAATATTCTCAGGAGCAAAGGGAAAAAATGTTCTTCATTGTCTTTTAAATTACAAATCATGGTGATAGCCACATGACACTTAATTAGCAAAATACTGTATGGAATGCATTTTGTAATTTAGCCTCCTCCTGACATTTTTATTACAGGAGCCAGTGATGTGTAGGTTAGTATGGCACTAAATATATCAGGAAAGCTAGAAAGAAACTGAATATTGCATTTTATACTTTTAAGGATTTACAAAAATAAATACATGACAGAAAAATAATTTTATACTTCTGACTCTCCTGAATGT
>NW_010571813.1:0-393 GCF_000687285.1 Phaethon lepturus
CACCTTCAGGATTGTGATTTGAGTCAAACTTGAACACAGTTTTTGTAGAAGATACTAAATCAGATGACAATGATGGCCCAGGAAAAACCTGCAGAGGCTGATCATACAGAAGAGTAGCAGATTTACTTCGGACTATGTTTTCTCCATCTGCACTACCAGATGCTGATTTTACCACTGAGTTTGTCTGTTGAGATCTATTCTCATTGACAATATCATAGATTTTCAGACCAATGTCCATACTGATGATGCTGTGAGATTTCATCATAGGACCACTTCTTCGTGGGGACAAATCTTCAGTGCTCCTTGAAACAGACAGCTCAGCAGAAGAATCACCATCAACTGTAGTGCTTCTTGTTAGTTCGTCTTTACTGGGAGACTGTACTGCTTCCTCAG
>NW_010571814.1:0-391 GCF_000687285.1 Phaethon lepturus
TATTTTAATGGCATTTTTGAAAAACTGGGGTACAGAAAAAGTTTTCAATAAAACATTTAAAATTCAGATATGCATATTTTAGAATGTGAGAGATTATCAATGCCTTCTTCTTTCTTCTATCAATACTTCTTCAGATCAGAAATTTTGAAACTGGGTAACTGTTATGCAGCTGGTATAAAAAAACTGGATTCAGGTGTTTTATATCTTTCTTTTGTCTCTGTTACTATAATGGACACTTTGTTACAATTGGAAGCTATTTTATGGAATGGGCTGTCTTTTAATAACCATTGCTAATGTTCTTACTGTATACCTCGGTACAAAACAAAAAAGCTTGAGCAAATCAAGCAGGGTGAACCTGGGGATGGTAAATGGGGTCAACCAAGAGCCCAGG
>NW_010571815.1:0-390 GCF_000687285.1 Phaethon lepturus
TTTAAGCGTTTGTGCTCGTAGTTCTCAGGCGGATGCTTTGGTGGGGGAAGCATCGAGATTTACGGCTAGGCATAGTGGGGTATCTAATCCCAGTTTGTATCCTAGCTTTCGTGGGGTTTAGTTGGTCATGGAGGGGTGCCAAGATCGTTTTGAGGTTGGGTCTAGGGGCATCTTGAGCTTATGACAGCTTAGTTGCTTTTTAGTCTTGGTTGCCTTGATAGTGTGGTCCCACTCTTTACGCCGGAGGCTGTTAATTTGGGTTTCTTGTGTGACCGCGGTGGCTGGCACAAGATTTACCAACCCTGGGGGGTACCATGGCTAAGTCAAGCTTTCGCTTATTGCTTAATGTCAATTACTGCTGAGTGCCCGTGGGGGTGTGGCTAAGCAAGG
>NW_010571816.1:0-394 GCF_000687285.1 Phaethon lepturus
CCCAGGGTCAGGTCCCGCTCCCCAGGGACAGCTTTGCCCGGTTGGCACAGTGACTGTGGCTAAATGCCGCTTCACCACGCAAACAGATACAGAGCAGGCACGTCTCTACACTGCCCAAATCCCCTTCCATGTCCCCCCTGCCAGGGACGCTCCCGGCACAAAACCTTCCTCCGCAGACATTGCGCCTAGCAGGGGTCAGGTCCTCTACACGAGCCACGGCCCGTGTTTCTCACCCGCTACCTCTTTTTGCCTTTCTCGCCACAAAAGGTCGTGAAGAAGAAGAAAAGCTAAAACACCAGAACTTCTCTGCCCGCGTTTCCAGTCTCCTCCTTGCCCACACTCTTAACCCTCCGACAAAAAATAAGCTGAAGTGTGTTTAAACTATTGTAATTTT
>NW_010571817.1:0-394 GCF_000687285.1 Phaethon lepturus
AAAAAAAAAAAAATCAGGTGTTTTTCTGCCTGACTTTTTCCTTCTACGTTCTGAGGCTCTAAATTTTCCATTTTTTTCCTGACAGATACTTTTTCCGGTGTTGTGATGCTCAAGACTCATAACCATGCCCTGGAATGAAGAGGAAAATCAGTTTATCCCTCCTCATCCCACTAGAAACTGATCTGCTGAAGGGGACAAAAATCCGAGCTGGGTTTCCCACCTTTACTAGCTGAGGATCTGTGCTACAAACAGCTGCAAAGCCCATGCCTTGTGTATGTACGCAAACCTCACCCCACTTTGTAGCAGTGTAGAAAACCATTATACTTTTACTGCTGCACAGGAACATGCTGCTTATTAATCATTTTATAGCTGGTACTGCTATACTTACATGTCC
>NW_010571818.1:0-393 GCF_000687285.1 Phaethon lepturus
CCAATTCCTCTCGTCCAGTTCACAAATACTGGTGAGAAGAGACGAATATCGGGAAAATAGGTGCAATAGAAATATTTGCAGCAAATGGCAAAATTTGCAGCAAATGAGTTCGGTTGTATGGCAGTAACCCTGCCATTTTTCTAGTGTGAGCCATCGAATGGGTACAGGAGCAAAGGTTTAGATTCTCCATTGCAGTTAGTTGAATGCACCTTCTTCAACCTTTAAGTATCTAATCTCAGTCAGTGGTGGTGACGTAGTCCATTTAGACTGTTCTGTATGAACTGCAGTATGTATGGAAAAGTTTCTGCTGCTTCAGCCAATGAGCCCAATACCACCAGTTCTCCAGGGAGCGCAGAATCTTGTGTTTTGTATGTCAGAGCCGGTTTTCTTTTG
>NW_010571819.1:0-394 GCF_000687285.1 Phaethon lepturus
TTGTTTACCTCAACTTTAGTAAGGCTTTTGATACTGTGTCCCATAACATACTCATAAAGAAGCTGTAAAAGTATGTTAGACAAATGAACAAAAACATTTATAGAAAAATGGCTGAAGAGGGCCCAGAAAGTTGTGATCAATGGAGCAAAGTCCAGGTAGAGGATGGTCAATGGTGGTTTATCCCAAAGTTAACTCTTGAGACCAATATTGTTCAAGAACTTTGTGCATGACCTCAATGGAAACTACACATTCTCTTGTGCTGTTAAGAGGCAAAATGGTGTCTCTGTGTAATTCAGAGGATTTTTCCCAGCCATGCTGAACCTGCCTGAGCATCAGGTGACAGGCAGCCTCTTCTCTTCACCTCTCGCTGGCTCAATTAACACCAGGCCCCAGT
>NW_010571820.1:0-393 GCF_000687285.1 Phaethon lepturus
CAGGCCTTTGCACATCCTCATCTTCCCTCACGATCAGCACAAAGAACATATGAATGGACGCAAAGCCACACATATGGATGAATGCAAAGCTGCACAGCTCCTGGCAGGCTCTTCCCAGGTACGTGCACTTCACTCTAAATGCTTTGTGCATTTTCAGCAACACCAGCTAAAAACACCACAGAGATGCACGTTAGAGTTCTTAAGCATTCCGTGATTAGAGTTGTGACAGCTCTGATCCCACCCTGAACAGATTTTATTCTTCAACAGAACCACACCAAATGCTGAAAGCGTAAGCGCACTCACAATATGGACTGGGTGGGGAAAAAAGAGTTGGGCTGCTCTGCAGGGTTTGGCATGTACGTGCACCTAACCAAATGAGTAAACCGTGACAAG
>NW_010571821.1:0-394 GCF_000687285.1 Phaethon lepturus
TGATTACTAATAAACATCTGTTCTGTTTCTTTGTACACACAAGCTTTCAAGGTATAGAGTGAAAAAATTAGAATCTCCTCAGAAGACTCCAGGAAATGCATGTTATGGAGATGACTTTCTAAGGAAAAAATATTTGGGATTTATACAGACAGATATTTTTGTTTCATTTAATTATCTCAAATTTCCTGCATAATTTTGAAAATAGGGAATATCAGCAAAAAAGACTTTGAAAGCATGCTCTCTTTCTCCTTTATCTAATTTATCCCATGTGCAACTTTTTTGGATAATTTCATATGAAGGCAGACACAAGTAAGAGCTTTTAAAACTTGTTTTTAGCGGTACTATGGCTATATATCAGACTACCAGGAAATAATAGTATTCTAGCAACTTTAGT
>NW_010571822.1:0-394 GCF_000687285.1 Phaethon lepturus
TCTGAATTTTTGAGGAATTTGTGATGTTGGCATTATAAGGCTGATCACATATCAAGTGCATTGCACTGAAAACAGAACTACAGGACGTGAAGTGAAAAGAACGATGAGTCAGTCACTTATAAAAAATTGATGGGACATCAAACCAGTTGCTCCAACTCATATAATGTCATAAACAGGACATATTAAAATAGGAAGAAAGGAAGGATGTTGTGAATGAAAATGTCCCCATGGTCAAGCCTTCTCATGAGAGATCCTGCACTCAAAAGTGAGGAGCCACACTTTGCATTTAGTTAGGTCAGTACCCTTCAGCTTTGTTAAATCATTGATTTCAAATGATTACATGTATGGCCTAAAGAGTAGACACAACAAAAGAGAGCTATGAAGCAAGCCTCAT
>NW_010571823.1:0-392 GCF_000687285.1 Phaethon lepturus
GGTATGGTATTTATTGTCTTGTTTGTATTGTTTTGGTATGGTATTGTACGTTTTCTAATATATTTGGTGTTGTAATGCATGTGGAACTGTAATGTACGACGAATTGTGGTGTATTTTTTATTGTATTGTTCGGGTTGTAATGTATGGTTTAATACCAATTCTGTGGTATGCATTTTGTTGTATATATTTCATTTTCTCTTGCATTTTCTTGCATGTACTCTGTGTGCTGTGTTTTACTGTACCGGGTGGTATTTATTGTATTGTATGTACTTTATCATCTGTATTGTATCATATGGGGTGTTATGATTATATTTTATGTATTGCATTCTCTGTGTTGTATATATTGTAACTGAGGTACGCTATGTATTGTAGGGTAAGATATTTATTGTATT
>NW_010571824.1:0-394 GCF_000687285.1 Phaethon lepturus
TGGTTCCCCTGAGAATTTATAGGTCAGGTCAGCTACCAGCTAAAACTAATTATCCCTGATGTTATTGGTATAGTATTCAAAGTTGTATAAATTACATTTCTAAAGGAAAGCCAATGAGTCCCATAGGTATGTAAACAAACATTAAAATGTTTACAATGCCTATTGGAAAGAATGATGATAGGATAACATCCTTGCTCATGATATTACAGTCATGTTTGCATACTCTCCAATATAAGACCTATTTTTACAGGTTTATCTTCTGACTGTTAAAACCAAGATAAAATGGGGAAAGAAAGGCCTCAGAAAAATAATATTTTTTGCTTTGGGCCTATGTGGAAAGAAGAAAGGAAGAAGAAACAAAATTATATGGGACAGTTCTGAGTTACAAAAAAAA
>NW_010571825.1:0-395 GCF_000687285.1 Phaethon lepturus
CAGAGAGCAGATGTCGGGGTTGTAATGAGTGCGTGTTAGCTCAGAGACGCCTGTATCCTGTGCTGCCCGGGCTCCCCTCGCCCACTTATTTAGATAGAAAATTCCCACTGCTTTCCCACAGCCTGGCTGCGAAATGAGCCAGTTGAAGCTCTTCGGGATGTCAAGCTTGTTCAATTTTAATTCTAGTTGAAGATGGCCCTCTGAATCTACCCATGCACTGCCAGAAGTGGGTCCACAGCTGCAGGCTCCCACCATACCCTATTTTCGGGAAGAAGGAGCAGCATCGCTGCAGTGCATTTTCCTCTCCTTCCTCTCATTGACACTGGTAGGCTCAGAAGGTCAAATCCTGAACACTGGTCTCCAAGGGGAGAGCGAAGGCTTCTGGACCTGCCCCA
>NW_010571826.1:0-393 GCF_000687285.1 Phaethon lepturus
CCATCTGCAAACCACTGCGTCTGACACTGTGGGTCTTTCCTTGGCGGCTGTGAAATCTGCACTTGGCAGTAGGTGAGCTTTGGCAGGGCAGCGAAAGGCCAGGGCAGGAAGGAGGGCTGGAGCTTCCGTCCTGCTCCAAGGGCAGCCCTCTCCCAAGGCTTTGCTGTACCAGCTCGGCTGCAGCCCTGCTCTTTGCGGCCCGTGCACGTCCCAGTCTCTATCAGCGTGTCCTGCTATGGCTGCACAGCCCTGCTGAGGAGGGGATTTTCCCAGGGGGAAGAGAGCAGGGGCTCGCTCAGCCAGGGCACTGTGGGGCGCCCAGGCCAGTGCTGCCAGAGGTACCCAGAGCTGTGCAGACCCCAGGCAGGAACCATGCCTGAGGAGAGGGAAGCT
>NW_010571827.1:0-395 GCF_000687285.1 Phaethon lepturus
GGGAGCTCTTGCACGTTGGTGCCAGGGGCACAAGGGCACTGCATGTTGGTGCTGGGGGCACAAGGCCCTCGTGCAAGGTGGGAGGGTGGCAGTGCCAGCCCACCCATGTGTGCTGCAGGGCGGTGTCTGACCTTCTCCCCTGTCCCCGCAGGAGTGCAGCGGGCTAGGGGACATGCCTGGCTCCTTCGTGCCCACGGTGACGGCCATCACCACCAGCCAGGACCTGCAGTGGCTGGTGCAGCCCACCCTCATCTCCTCGGTGGCCCAGTCGCAGCCCCCGGGGGCACCCATGGCGCACCCCCCTCCCGTTGATCCCTACGACCTCCCAGGACCTAGCTACTCCACGCCGGGCATGGGTGCATTTGCCACGGGGCCGCCGGCAGCGCCGGCACGTT
>NW_010571828.1:0-395 GCF_000687285.1 Phaethon lepturus
CTTCATTCACAGGCTGTGCAAGCTATATATAGCAGTGTTTACTGCTATGATAACACCTCAGCAGGCACTTTTTTCTTTGCACATCTAAGACTGTCTGACCCATTTTTGACTAGAAATAGCTCTGCTGCAGCTGTTGAACGTGATCAATTCATCTCCCATGTGCTCTCTGCTCAGAAGTGCAAACTCTTCTCTTTCTGGAGAATTTCCCTGAGATTGCAGGCATCAGTGCATTTGAAATAGGGACACAGTGTCTCAGAGAGGGGTGCCATGGACAAAGTGGAAAAGGGATACTGGATATGAAATATCGATATGAATATGAAACTTTACTTCCATCAAATACCACAAAACAATAACTTATATATCTAGTTGCTAACAGGAACAATGTAAATACAAGA
>NW_010571829.1:0-391 GCF_000687285.1 Phaethon lepturus
TTTTTGATATGCTGGTCAAGCAGTGATTCTAAATGCTGTCATTTAAGATTACAAGCCTCATATCAAACCATTTTGAAAGTCTTCCCACCGTCTTCAATGAGTTTTGTATTAAATCATTTATCAGGCATTCTTCATTCATCCTTAAATCATATTCCTGATTTCTGCCTTCTAGACTTTGCACTGTTATGTTCCTTCTTCTTTATCTTTTGCTCCGTGCCTGCCTTTTCCTCACGTGTTTTTCTGTTTATCCTTTTCTTCTGCCAACCTCTTGCTACTGCAGGCACTTCCAGGGACAAGCTTAGAGAAGTGGAAGACTCCTCTTTTCCATTTTGCCAGCATTCATCTACCTTATTTCAGATAGATCTGTGAAATATGTTCATCTGATTCGTGT
>NW_010571830.1:0-394 GCF_000687285.1 Phaethon lepturus
AAACCACATGAGAAAATTACGCGTTCACAAAAGTTCATTCTCTGGTTGTTAATGACATGGTCGCATAAATGCTATTTCATTATATCTAAACTTTGTCCAGACTGATGTTTGCATTGTTTTATTCCTTTCACAGTGCTACAATAATGTTATTTCTGCCTTTTTTGAATTGAAACCAACTTGTCTGTTTTAAGATTTGCTCTTACAGTGTCCCCAGAAAAGCCTTCAGAGGATAGCTTCCAACAAAAACTAAGCTTGGGAACTCTAGCTATAATGATTTAAAAAATAATAAGAATTTCATGGGCGGAATCATTGTAATTCTTAGCATCCAAAGTATTTTAGAGAAGAATATACTAAAGTTATTAAATGATGAATCATGCCTGAAAATTTCAAAAAC
>NW_010571831.1:0-396 GCF_000687285.1 Phaethon lepturus
GAGTAAGTGACCTGCTCGTTGTTAGGTGCTCCTGCCCCCCCTTCCCCTCCGCTCGCTCTCTGCCACCTTTCGGGGACTGGTCTTTTATGTTATTCCGTGGGTTGGAGGGCAGTTTTGCGGGGACGGAAAAACGGATCCAGTGTTTGGCTTCTTTTTGTTGTTCCGAGCTTCCTCCTCCCCCCGTCCCCGCCGAAGTTCCCCATCCCCTGCTTTAAACTCCCGCTCCGGTCCTCTGAGCCTCCTCTTTGTCTTGTTTATTATAGCTGCCTCTCTTTTTGTCTCTTCCAATTTGCTTGTCATTTGCATGTCGCCAGTTCTCCTTTTTAACCCGAACCGGGAAGGGCAGGGACTTTTTATTCTGATTCTTCTTCGCCTTGCAATTACTTTTTCGTTTCC
>NW_010571832.1:0-396 GCF_000687285.1 Phaethon lepturus
GTCAGCGGGCGCGTGCCGGTGGCCGTGGCCTCCGGCTTTCTGTGTAAGTGAGGAATCATCTTTGAGGCAAGCTGCGGGCAGGGTTTTACTGAGGCTGCGACAAGGCGCTTGCGAGCGCAACCGCCCTGGCCGCAGGCTCTGAGTCCCGGCGTGGCGGGTGTTCCGTGTCCAGCCCTGCTTCTAGCAGGGAGGGCGAGGATGGGTTTGGGCCCGTTGGGGACGGACCCTGCGTGCGTCCTCTCTGAAGCGCTCTTTCAAAAGTAAGCGTCGTTTGCTTTTCCCCTTGGAAAGCACCCCTGGAATTTGTCCTCGTGGAGCGCTGCGGTAGAGCGATGGAGGAAGCGCCCGGGTCAACTCGTCGGTCCTTCGGCACGCTCCGCCGCCGGCGCGGCTTGG
>NW_010571833.1:0-393 GCF_000687285.1 Phaethon lepturus
TTTAAAGGTCCCTTCCAACACAAAGGTTCTACGATTCTATGATTCCCGTCCTTGGAGATATTTGAAAACCCTAATGTGCTGAATCCAAATCATAGCTCTAGATTCTATCCTATCCCCCCTAATTTCTCTAGTCTTCTATCAAAGGGAACAGTTCCACGGTATGTTTATTGTACATTTTTTTTAATCTTAACTGTACAAAGAAAGCCAAGTAGGTCAGAAAACAATTATCTCCCCTTTACAGAGATTTCCTCTTCTCCTCCCTAAGTCTCCCTTCCCATAGCTTTTGACAAAGGCACATATACTGCCAGATTGGTCTCTCAAAGAACACGCTGGCTGCAGAGCCAAAAAACAGTGAAATCGTTTGGTAACGGCAGAACAGAACCATTAAGAAGA
>NW_010571834.1:0-395 GCF_000687285.1 Phaethon lepturus
TGGCTCCTGTGACTGGAATGTTGGAATGGAAGGATACAGGCTCTCTAGGAAGGACAGACAAGGGAGATGAGGATGGGATGTTGCCCTATATGTCAATGGCCAGCTGGAGTGCATGGAGCGCTGCCTGGGGATGAATGAGGAGCCAACTTATGGGTCAGAATTAAAGGGACGACAGGGACAGGGGACATTATAGCAGGGGTCTGCAACAGGCCATCTGACCAGGAAGACCGAGCTCATGAGGCCATCTATAGACAGGAGCAGCCTCAAGTTCATGAGCCCTGGTCCTCATGAGGGACTCGACCATCCCGATATCTTTTGGAGGGACAACACAACAGGCCAGAAGCAATCCAGGAGGTTCCTGAAATGCCTTGATGATAACTTCCTTCTCCAAGTGA
>NW_010571835.1:0-395 GCF_000687285.1 Phaethon lepturus
AAGCTTCTAGCAGCTTCTCACAGAAACTACCCCTGTAGCCCCCAGTCCCACTACCAAAACCTTGCCATTGCAAAAGCAATACATGCGTAAAATAGAAATATGAGACAGGTTCTCAAGGTTTAGGGTCTGACTCTCACTGTGTCCCACAGATGAGTCTGAAGAGCTACTATGATGAAATACTTTTACCATTCCTCTCTATATCAAGAAGTTTTATATCATGTATAGTCCAAACCTTTTCTGGAGGTACATCTCAAGTTTTTCTAAAATGACCTTTGAACAGTTGCCTTAAAATTCCTTCACATGTTTACTTCTAGTTCCTTTGCTTTAGAGGAAACTGTCCAGTCTCTATTTCATTATTTAGTTGCACTAAATGGAACTTCAGAGCGCTGGGGCGA
>NW_010571836.1:0-385 GCF_000687285.1 Phaethon lepturus
CCTTTCCTTTCCTTTCCTTTCCTTTCCCTTTGTCTTCTTTCGTTCGTTTCTTTCTTCTTTCCCTTTCCCTTTTCCTTTTTTTCCTTTTCCTTTCTTTTCTTTTTTCCCTCTCCTCCCCGGGCTTTCTTCCCCGAGCAAATCTCCGCCGTAGCACGAATCGTTGGTGTTAAAAAAAAAACAACAAACCACCCCGAAAATGCGATTGCGTTCGCGGGACTGGGCCAAGACAAATGCCCGAGAGGTTTGGCAACGCCAATAATTAATGCTGCTAATTAATACTGTGAACTAAGACAGAGAATTGCCACAATCAGGGACAAGATTGCGTAAAAACTGGGGAAATATATATTTTTTCACGAGTTTTGTTTCAATTTCAGCTTCCCCGAAC
>NW_010571837.1:0-395 GCF_000687285.1 Phaethon lepturus
AGCATGCAGCTAAAGACAAAAGACTTGTGAATTTGATGAAAGCAGAAACGGTGACTGCAAACAGAGCAGACTAGCCACTTACTGAAGAGCATCTTTGATCCCTAGATCCCAGGGCTAGAAGGATCATGGATTACTTATAAATGGTGTATGAAAGAGAACTAATGAAACCACAAACTAGTATCAGAAAACTTACTATACCTATACAGCTGGCACCTCTATTAAAATTTTTTGAAGAGTCTATGGCTTAGAAGATGTTGAAAACCATTGCTCTGTTGTACAAAAAAGGACAACAACTACGTACATCTATGTACAAAAAAGAACACTGTCTATGAGCTCTGTCTTTTACTTGATCTGTAGGGAAGTGATTAGTTTATCAGAGACACAGCTCATCAAAA
>NW_010571838.1:0-396 GCF_000687285.1 Phaethon lepturus
TACTGATGAAGTTTAAAGCCAGAGACAATGGCGTTGGCATCAATAGCGAAGGGGGCTGGGAATCACCAGTGCTATAGGATTAATAGTGCCATCATTTCATATTATGCAGCATTTCACTTATGCTGCATATCAAAAAACTCCTGGCGCCGATGCTCACGTAGCTGCTTACAAGATTGGTTTGGGTTAAGACTCCAAGCATTACAAGAGGTTCTGGGGAGTGGGGAACGAAGACTATTACATCCACCCCCTGCGAAGGGCTTCTCAGCAATTACGTGCGATGCGCTATGAATGTATACGCAGATCTGTGTGTGCGTGTGTGTATGGCTGGGGCAGTCACACATGCTACGCGCACTCGCAGTCTCTCCCTTCCTCTCCAGAAGACTGCACTGGAATATG
>NW_010571839.1:0-397 GCF_000687285.1 Phaethon lepturus
TGCCAGCGCGGGGCCGCAGGCACCCTCCTGG
The DNA here is from genome assembly GCF_000687285.1 of Phaethon lepturus. Classification (NCBI taxonomy): domain Eukaryota; kingdom Metazoa; phylum Chordata; class Aves; order Phaethontiformes; family Phaethontidae; genus Phaethon; species Phaethon lepturus. The sequence continues at coordinate 32 of NW_010571839.1, forward strand.
CTGCCCTGCCACCAGCAGCGCCCTGGAGCGAGGAGGATGCGGGGACGCAAGGGGACCCGTCTCCCCAACCTGCCCCGCTGCCAGAGCCGCCTCGCTCGCTGTGTTGCCCCAGGATGTGACAAATCACCCGTGTGCGTGTGCGGAAAGCTCCTGCCGTGGCACAAACACACACATGCTTAGTAACATAATCTCTTAAAAGCAAAATCCCAGAAATTCCTTTTTCTTCGTGGAAAATGTTGCCTGGGGGAGAAGCTCATAATGAAGGATGAAAGCTTAATCCTTGAGGTAGAGCAGGACCGGGGGGGGAGAGTATAAACATGACAGTTGTTGCTCAGTCAGTTGGAAAAAAAAGGTGAAGGGATAAAA
>NW_010571840.1:0-397 GCF_000687285.1 Phaethon lepturus
CCTTGCTCTCAGGATCGCTCGCCTTCTTGATGAGATACTTGTCCAGCAAGGCCAGGACGTTCTTGCAGACGCAGTTCAGCTCCCTTTCCACCTTCTCCCGGTACTCGTTCACCAGCTGCGCTTTGTCGTCCCCCTCTTCGGTTTTGTGCTCGATGCTGGAGATGACCCTCCACGCCGAGCGCTGGCACCCCACCACGTTCTTGTAGGCGACGGAGAGGAGGTTGCGTTCCTCGTTGGACAACTCGTCCCCGTGTTCCACCACCGCCTTCATGAAGTCCGCCATGTCCTCGTAGCGCTCAGCCTGCTCGGCCAGCTTGGCCTTCTGCACTTGGTGGTTTCTTGCCATGGCTGGGACGCGGGCGCAGCGCAGACGCTTGGGCGAGGAGCGGGGCCGGGA
>NW_010571841.1:0-395 GCF_000687285.1 Phaethon lepturus
CTCCAAGCAGAGCCTGGCCCTGCCTTCCCCAAACTCTCCCAGTGGTAGCTGCAGACTGCAGTACGATACCCCTTTTATCCCTTTTTATTCTTAAGGCTGAACAAGCCTGACTCTCTCTGTGCTCCAGGCCCCTGACCCTCTTGGTGACCCTCCACAAGACTCGCTCCAAAATGTCCATGCCTGTCTTGCACCAGGGAGCCCAAAGCTGGACGCAGCACTCCCAAGGCAGGCTCACAAGTGCTGAATAGGGGGTAATAATCACTTCCCTCAACCTGCTGAAACAGCCCAGAGTGCTGTCAGTGTTCCTTATCACAAGGCCACGTTGCTGAATTGGGTTCAACTCATTGTCTGTGAGAACCATCTGCCCCGGCCCAGATCCTTTTCTGCAAAGCTAC
>NW_010571842.1:0-398 GCF_000687285.1 Phaethon lepturus
TCTTTTCCAACCTTAATCGTTCTGTGATTCTCTGATTCTCCCTGTGACCTCCTCCTATAGCAGTTTCCTTACCTCACTGTGGGCCACAATCTGCTCCAAGTGCCCAGAGCTCTCTCCCATTCCTCAGGCAAGAAACAGGCACAGGGCAATAACAGAGCTGTAGCATTTGCTGCAGCTGTTTTTGTTCCTGTTCACCTGTTTGCCATCAGGGTGTGAAAGGAGGTGAAGGAAGAAGCATGCATTGAGCACGGAGGGGAGGCGGCCTGCGTGGGTCCCCTTGCTGTCCAGCTGTGGGGCTGGGGTCCCTGTGGAGACGCCCTCCCCTGCGCAGCAGCAGGGGGAAGGAGTGGCTCTGCTCCGTGTCCCCGGGCGGTGCTGGGAGTAGGCCTTGCCACAGA
>NW_010571843.1:0-397 GCF_000687285.1 Phaethon lepturus
CACTGAGGAAGATGTCCTCCAAACCAATTTCCTTAAAAATCTATTTTCACTCAGATAGAAAGCCCGGGTGCTTACCTGCTAGCATGACATAAGTGGCTTTTTGCATATGAGGCTCCTCAAATAAAGCCTATGTAAAATCTGATGAGTGTTTTGAACATTTAGGATGTTGAAAAGGACTGTAATTCCACAACAATCAATAATTGTACAGTCCATATTTCCTGAAAATTTGAACCAATAATGTATTTTCAAGTAATATATATGTCTATGTGTGTGTATATGCTCTCAACCCAACTTTTTGAAACAATTCTGATCAAAAGAATACTGCACCAGCTGCAGCTGCTGTCGGGCTCTCAGGTCTCTGTGAGAAGGGGGGTGGGCTGCCCCGTTCCGGCTCCAG
>NW_010571844.1:0-393 GCF_000687285.1 Phaethon lepturus
TTTTTTAATATATGTATTTGTATCTATGCGCAGATTCTGGGTGCTCTGGAGTATTAAGCTCTTTGAACACTGTATCTGAAGAAAGACTGGAATCAGGACGTGAAGGAAGGAGCTGGTTTTCTACCTAGGGACCTCGCCTCCAACAAAAGCCTTATCTCATTTCACTGTTGTGTCAAACCGGCAAGGCGCGTGCACCCTGCCTGCCTCGCGACGAGCTGCAGCATGGTGGATAGAAAGTGTTCATTTATCGCCTAGACAAGCTCTAAGGGGCTCTGCTGCGACTTGCACTTTTCCTGAGAAAATGCCACATGCTGGGCTAAGTTCATTTGTGCTCCAACTCCATTAAAGCTAATGGGCTTTCCCCGGGGATGAAGATGGTTGCTTGAAGCTAGG
>NW_010571845.1:0-394 GCF_000687285.1 Phaethon lepturus
GCACCTCACGCTCCCGCTGGAGGTTTTGTTCTTGTACGTCATCGTCATTAGAAATCCTCGTGTCGCTGCCGGCCGAGCACCAGCTTGCCTTTTCGGATGTGCCGACAGCATTTAGCGCTGGTTTGGTGGGAGGCTTGGGGTGAGGAGGTTTGCTGGCTTTTCTTTATTCTTTCATTTTGCCATTCCTTAAGCCACCCTTGGAAATGGCAGGTCAGCCTTTTAGAAAATGTTTCCGGGAATGGCAATACAAAAGCCACTTCAAATTTATTTACCTAAACGATTTGGGCTCTACAAGATACAGTGTGTGTATGTGGTTAACTCTCAAAAGATATAATTGTATAAAATGTGGGCTGAGGGATGGACAGTTTCACAGAATCACAGAATCATTAAGGCT
>NW_010571846.1:0-397 GCF_000687285.1 Phaethon lepturus
GTCAGTCAGCCTGACACCCTGCCTACCACTTGCCTCAGGATTTTATGCTGAGGATTTTTCAGCTTTCTGGTGTGTGTTGTCAGCTACCTGCCAAGTCCCACGAAATGTCAAGCCCTGGTAATAATGTAAATCCTGCATCAGCGGAGCCGCCACCGCTGTGACGTCCCATGAATTTACACGGGGAACCAATTCCCCGCGATTTCACAACAGGACGGGGCCCTGGAAAGTCCTCAAAGACTTTGCAGGTTTCTGTAAGCTCGTTGTAACGCTCATGGACTCCAAAATATCAACACCGCCCTCTCATTTGCACTGATGGAAACCCATCCCGAAAGCAGAACCGGCCACAGGAGCCCAGACTGCAGGTGGCACCACGCTTGGCCGAGCACGGAGCCAGGCA
>NW_010571847.1:0-397 GCF_000687285.1 Phaethon lepturus
TGAGAAGTACAGCACAACTAAGCAGTCTCATTTAGGAGGAGCTTTATCTCAGGAACATATTCCCCATCAAGTTTCTTTGTTGTCCTGTTTTCCTTTTATCAATTCCTGACTTGTCTGGTGTACATGCAGACAAATGCCTCCCTGAGCGTGTCATCTTTTCTCAAACTGAAAACAAGCAAAACCTTTCCTCCTGTTTTGGAGCCCTCCTGCCACCTGAGCGGCTGGCATGCAGCTGGCTCTGAGGACAGCAAGGCTTCACCTCCATGGTGGAGCAACGCAGGAGCTGCCGCCACCACCATCCCAGCCAAAGCACTGGGGAGCTGAACAGCATTTTGCACCTTGGACGTGGAGGAGGAGCAGAGCATCCTCTGCCCAGCGTTTGGTGCAACTCCCACAG
>NW_010571848.1:0-397 GCF_000687285.1 Phaethon lepturus
ACAAGGAGCTCAGAAGTGAAAACAACCTGAGAAGACAAATGGTGCATGTAATCTAAAATCAGACATGTTAAGCCTGTAGAGCTTTTTTTGGCTCAGTTATTTCTAATCACCCAGTTTCTAGCTCTGGATGTTACTGTTTATTGCATCAGTGTTTTTAGTGTTCCATTCTGTTCATTTGTAATTTTTTGGTAATTTCCTCATTTTCCTCCTACATATTTTTAAATTTCACGTGCTAGAGAAACTAAGCAAGTCAATCCACTCAAGAACTCTAACTGCTATTCAGTTAGAGGCTTATGAGTCATAAAAGGCTAAGAAGAAAACAAAGAATTATGGTTAGCACTTTTTTTGTGGGATCACAGCAAACCCAATCCCAGAATTTGTTTCAGGCAAGAAAAAA
>NW_010571849.1:0-398 GCF_000687285.1 Phaethon lepturus
TCACCATTGGGACCCATCACCCATTGGGACATGTCACCCATGGGGACCCATCACCCATGGGGACCCATCAGCCTATAGGTCACCTCCCAAGGTAGATCTTGCTCACAGGGACCCCCTTAGGCCACAGGGTGACCGGAGACACGTCACCCATGGGGACCCGGCACCCATGGGGACCCATCACCCATGGGGACATGCTACCCATGGGGACCTAACAGTCCATAGGTGGCCTCCCCACGGCCAGTTGGGCTATAAGGAAGACATCGGACCATGGGGACCCACCAGCCATGGGGACGTGTCACCCATGGGATCCCACTAGCCCACGGTTCTCCTCCCAAGGCCAAGGCCGACCGTGGCGCAGACTTCAGGGGTCTCCTCTCCAGCCACCTCTGGGGCCATCG
>NW_010571850.1:0-395 GCF_000687285.1 Phaethon lepturus
TCCTCTATTCAGTCCATAGCTACTTACACCAGAAACTCACTAACTGGCCCTATGGCCTGAAAAACCCATGGTAAATGTGTGAACGTTGTAAATTCGTCCTTTGTTCAGTTATTTTGACAGTTATAACATACATGAGTCATTAGACGTCAGATTGCGTTGGTGAATGTTCTGGAAAAATGACGAGTTGTGGTCTTGTTCCTCTGAGGCTCCTCTAGACCATCCAGCTGAGTGAAAAGTGTGACAACATGAGGGTGGGGGAGGTTTGACTCGACAGAATGTTTCTTTCCTTGGAAGGGTAGTCTGATGAGCCATGAAGGTGTCCAGGAATCGGGTCCAACATGAGACATTTCTTCAGCAATCACTTCTACCTGCCCTGAGAAAGATGGGAGCAAAAA
>NW_010571851.1:0-396 GCF_000687285.1 Phaethon lepturus
TGGTCTGGTGAGCTGTCTAATGGCAGGGCACACCCCGAGACCAAACAGAGGTGCAGCCCAGTGCCTTCGTCAGCGTTTTGAAGTCAGTGTTTCAAGGCGCTCTTTTTTCCTCTCCATGATAGGCGGTTTTGGAGAAAGCTGAGTGTGAATTGATTGGCTTGGCCACCTGCGAGCCCATCTGCAAGTGTGGTGAGAGACCTGGGTGGGTTTAAGGTAAAATGAGGGATACTGAGAGGTCTGTTGTGTGCGAGAGGCTGTGCTGCAGGTGCGGTGAGCGCAGGCAGTGGAATGCAGCAGAGCCGCCTGGTCAGTGCCGACGAGGAGCCGTACCTGGCAGTACTGCACAGGTGGGGGTATAGCTCAGGGGCAGAGCATTTGACTGCAGATCAAGAGGTC
>NW_010571852.1:0-398 GCF_000687285.1 Phaethon lepturus
CCCCTGCTGTCCCCGCCTGCGAGCCAGGTGAGCGCGGGCACATCGGGGCGTAGAAGGAGGCTGCTCAGGGCCATCCTGGTGCTGAGGGGCCCTGAGGTCCTGCTCGCCGCCTCCCTTGTGTCGCTTCGGGTGTGACAGTCTTTTGCTGCGTTACGTGCGCTCCTCCCTTGGGCAAAATCGCTAAAACACCGTTCTCTGCTCCTGCCCGTAGTCCTGCCTTGTCCTCCACCTCCCGTCATCGCCCACGCCACGCACAGCGCGGAGCTCGGGGCAAACTTCACCAGCGGCATGTCCGTGACCTACAGCTGCCAGCCCGGCTTCTCCCTGCTCGGAGACCCCTCTGTCTCGTGCTCGGCCTCGGGGAACTGGAGCCTCCCGTACCCACGCTGCGCAGGTGG
>NW_010571853.1:0-398 GCF_000687285.1 Phaethon lepturus
CTGGGAGGACATTAGGGATTGGAGGTGACTCTCAAGCTGCTGGAACACTGTCTCTATGACCAGAAAGCCACTCTAGCCATTCCGTGGTATGTCGCCATGATCTTGGAGGACTTCTGGGATTGGAAGGGACTCTTTATCCACCAGATCACTGTCTCTGTGGCTGGAAGCCCACTCTAGCTGTTCTGGAGGTAGTTCTCTGTGATCTGACAAGACTTCTTGGATTGGAGGTGATTCTCTAGCTGCAGCAAAACGGTCTCTATTACTGGAATGCCACTGTAGCCATCCTGGAGGTATGCCTCCACGATCTGGGAGGACTTCTGGGATGGTAGTGGACTCCCTAGCTTCTGGAACACTGCCTCTATGATTAGAATGACCCTCTAGCCATCCCAGAGGTATAT
>NW_010571854.1:0-396 GCF_000687285.1 Phaethon lepturus
GCATGCTGGCAGAGACAGCGCAAGGGGGCTCACCAGAAAGAGACGTGCCTTCTAGCTTGCCCACCCTCGTCCCTGGAAGGAAGGAAGCAGTGCCCTGAGATGCGGCAGGCATCCCCTGGGCTTAGCCCACGGCAGCCAGGTGGAGGCCCTCCAAGCACACCCTGCTAGCCACCGGGCTGGAACGAGCCCTCGCAAGGGCGAGAGGCTCCTTGGCACCAGAGGCAGGCCACTCCGGGTGACTGGCCCGTGAACGCGGATGGGGCCCAGCCACCTGATCTCAAGTTGCTGTCATCGCAGGTGGTGACGTTGTGGGCACCTTCTTCCCTCCCTCTTGGCTCACGAGAAGGCTGTGGCCCTCGGCAGGTGGCAGCTCAGGGAATGTGGCCTCAGGGGAGG
>NW_010571855.1:0-397 GCF_000687285.1 Phaethon lepturus
GAGTGTGGTATATGAATAAGACAAAAGGCATACATTATGAATAATGAAACCTTAATTTACCTCTAATGATTTTTTGATCATAAGGCCTCAGACAGTAGAGGATAAAGGTTTATTCTGACAGAGTGCACCAGTCTGCCTAAATCACATGAGTTACTAGCGACTTCTGATCACACAAGATAAATGTATGAAAACAGTCAAACCCTCATTTATTAATCAATGCTAGAAACTTATGAATTAATTCCTTCATTCTTCCTCTTTTCAAGTGCAGGATTTTTTTTACTGAAAATCTGATTCATGTATCATTATCAATGACTGCTGGGCCTCCAGCTTTGCCCTGCTGATTTCATTGCTGTTTCTATTTGCTTGACGTCCAGTCACTGGTTTCTCTGATACCTTT
>NW_010571856.1:0-398 GCF_000687285.1 Phaethon lepturus
TTGTAAACTAAAATGTGGTATAACTTCATTTTACCTTCAAAGACAAACTTTTTTACATAGGGAGACCCAGGTCTTCAAGGCAGCATAATGTCATTTCTTAGTGTTTTTTGAATGCAGCAGAGAGAGTCCTTGTCCTCAGTCCAGGCTCTGTCACATCCATAACCATGCCTTGGCCCAGAAAGAGCCCTACCACAAGTTGAGAGAGAAAATTGCCAGTGAATTTTTGACACGGTGAGAAGCCATAGGCTCTTTCTTTTATATGGCATACTATATAGAAAAACATTGGTATCAGCTGAGGTCTGAGCCATAAGAGGATTCATGTTCACAAGCAAAGCCAAAAGTCACACTTGCAGAACTGCTGCATCTTTTGCCTGAGACTCCTCGACCACCCACTTCAG
>NW_010571857.1:0-399 GCF_000687285.1 Phaethon lepturus
GAATAAAGGGGGAAAAGGGTTTAAAAAAGGGAAAAACGCTTTAAAAAGGGGACAAAAAAGGGGGGAAGGGGGAAAAACATTTTAAATAGGGAATAAAGATGGGGGAAAGGTTTAAAAAAAGTGAAAAAAGGATTTTTTAAAAGGGTATAAAGGGGAAAAATGCGTTTAAAAAAGGTAATTTAGGGAAAAACCGTGTTTCGAAGGAGAAAATGGGTGTGAAAAAAGGAAGAGGGAGTTAAAAATGGGGGAAAAAAGGGGTTTTGAGGGGAAAATGTGGGAAAAAGTCAGGGGAATAAAGGGTAGATTGGTTAAAAGAAGGGGGGAGGGAGGGAAAATGAATTTAAAAGGGGCGGAAGGAGGAAAAATGGGGTGAAAAAAGGGGGATTTGGGGAGCGGGGG
>NW_010571858.1:0-397 GCF_000687285.1 Phaethon lepturus
GGGGAGAAACAAGTAATCTGACCATTTGAGGGAAATGTTCTCTCAAAACAGTTGTTCCTTTAGAGAAGAGAGGAGAACCACTGCTTCCAAGTTGGCATTGCTTAATTTCTACCACATTATCATCTAATAATAATGTGGATAAATGGTCTAATAGCGACAAAAAGAACTGTATACAATATCTAAAGATTGCCAAAAATACTTTTTCAGTTCTACCTTGGTAGATGTCACAGAAGGAAGCGGAAAATCAATAACGTGACATGATGGTCTGTGTCCCAAATCACGGCTCATAGTCTGATCCTGTTCCTACTGTCCTCTTGGTAATTGTTGTCTTATACTCATCACAGTTTGCATTGCACTCAGCTCTTGGTCAAGGCGAGGTCATTAAACTCCCGTCAGT
>NW_010571859.1:0-398 GCF_000687285.1 Phaethon lepturus
CTTTTTTTTTTTTATGTTGATGTGCTGCACATCTTCAGGCTTCCTGTAGGTACGAGAAAGGACTCGTTTGAAGCATAGCAACTGTGGAAGCCTGAAAAAACAATCTTATGATCGTCCCTTCTTTGAGGCACCTTCCTGTGGAAGTTTTGAGTTGATCGAACAACTTTGTAAACCATCAACTTCAGCTATGGCTCATAATCCCAGTGAGAGTGGACACTCGGCTTTCCTAACTGAAGTCAAGCGCGTAACCCTTGCACCACTCCATGATGCTCTTTCCTTTGCTGTGTTAAGGACCAGTGGCACATCACCGCCCGCCTGCCAGTAAAGCAACTGTCAAAAGATGGGCAGGGCCATTCACTCAGGGAGCTTGTTCATGTGCGTAATGCAGCAGAAATGGT
>NW_010571860.1:0-398 GCF_000687285.1 Phaethon lepturus
CTGCTACAACATTCACTGTCAAAGACATAAAAATACTGAATGTAGGATACTCTGATCCTGACTTGGCGTTTTCTGTGTTAAACAAGAAATGCAGACATATGAGCTCGATACTTTATATATCTTCACCAGTATTACAAATTCTGTGATTGTCCCGGGTGTGAAAATGTGATTACATTGCAGAGACATAGGCTAAGGAACTTCAGAAATTACAATGGCTGTTGAATATTTATTCTGGGTCAACAGTGTTGTTCTTTTAAGTCAGTATGTTGGAATAAGCAGAAATGGAGCAGGTAATTTTTAAACAAAAGAAAATGTTATATTGTAATTTCTCTTTACCCATTCTCAAAAAAATCATGGTTACGCAGAGACAGCAGCTTTTAAGGCAAAACTTTATGAAG
>NW_010571861.1:0-398 GCF_000687285.1 Phaethon lepturus
ACTGACTCTATCCCAGCTGAAACCAGAACACCCTACATGCACCAAAAACTCTGAAAGGTGGATGCTCTGTTCTTTCCACACAGGTTTGTCACCTGCTGCCACTGCTTTGAATACTCCAGCACTGCGCTTCCCACTTGGCTTTTGTGCTCCAGCACCCTCACCAGGTGCCTTTTCCCCCAGCGTGTACTCACCCAGCTCAGCAGTCGGAAAGGCACTTGCAGGACATGTTGCAGAGGGAGGGCGGGTGGTCCACAGTCACTGCCAGCAGCCTGGGGAGGGCCTGCAGCTCATCTGTGCTTTGCTAGAACTGCTCAGGATGAGGTGGGGAGCAGAAATCTGCTCTGTGCATAGAGCAGACCCCCAAAACTTGTCCTCCAAACAGTCTCATCCCTCTGGGG
>NW_010571862.1:0-398 GCF_000687285.1 Phaethon lepturus
AGGTTTATTCCCGATTTCGGTGACAATAGCACAAGGAGAAATGGCTATTTTGACCCGTATCTCAAATGTGTGTGACTGGAGGCATGCCCATATGGCTTCTCCACACTTGTCCTCTCCTGTACCTTTCCAGAAAATACAGCGTAACAGCAAGTCTTTGGTGACTTGCCCAACAGCCTTCAAACTCCCAGGCTTTTTTTCTTTAACTTAAAATTCTAGTAAGTTTATTTCTTCTTTTTATCTAAAAGTTGCTTTCAGTTAAGAGATGAATCTCAAGAATATTTCCTTTTCCGCATGCAATGCGTTTTGTTAGCGATATTGGCGCACTATGAAGGGCAGGACGGGGGCGGGAAGGCTCCTTAGGCCTTACGGCCCGGCCCAGCCTCACCTGGGGCCCCACC
>NW_010571863.1:0-398 GCF_000687285.1 Phaethon lepturus
CCTGCCGAGCCGGGCTGCTCCCGGATCGGCGCCCCCGCCTAACTCTGCTGCGGAGCACCTCTCGCCCTTCGCGGATGTGCCGCCGCTTCTGTTCGACGGCCCCTTTACTTTGTTCCCCGAGGGGCTGCACGCGAGTTTTCGAAGCGCCAGGCAACCGCCGGGGCAGGGGTCCGCCGGCGCGGCCAGTGGTGCGTCCCACCGTCCTCTCACCCACCGCCTCAGCACGGGCAGCCTCTCGTAGCCCCGCCGCTCCTCTTCTGTCAACGGCCACCGGCTGCCCCCGCTTTGGGGTCCGCGCCCCCTGCCCAGCGTGCCCCCGGCACGGACGGGCTGAGCAGCCGCCGGCCCTTCGCTCATGGAACGCGCCTCCCCTTTTTCTCAGGGCCCCTTTTCTCCCC
>NW_010571864.1:0-397 GCF_000687285.1 Phaethon lepturus
AAGAGTGTACATGCCAGGACCAACATACTTTAACAGCATACTTTAACAGGTGGTCTTTATGTGTTATATACCGGTCTTCCAAGGTGGTAGATAAGCATGCATTACTAATTTAAATGCCTTTATAGGTATGCAACCTTTTCATTCACTGAATTTCAAATAAAGTTTAGGTGGACATAGCTGAGCTGCTGCGAAGTATCCCAGGGTGGAGTGTTCCAGAGACCCTACGTGCTGGACACAGGGTCTCTTGCCTTCTGCTGAGTCCAGGTCAGGTGTCTTATAGATTTGGGCTTGTAATACTAACATAATATAACTGGGTATATCCAGGTGGACTGTCACAGGTTTGGAGGTCCAGAAAAACCAGGCCTGACAAAGCTAGAGTAGAGTAGAGTAGAGTAGA
>NW_010571865.1:0-399 GCF_000687285.1 Phaethon lepturus
CTAAAATTAACTTCACAAAAAGTTAATAGTCTACACCTGAGGCATTGCTCTGAGATCACAGGAATCAATGATTCTCCATACTGTGAAATACCACACTATAAGAGGAACTCTAGATTTAAAAAAACCCATGTTGTTAGGTAGGAGAAGCCAAAGGAAGTGTTTGGGTACGTGAGAAGAAAAAAATGGTTAAAAAAACTCTGCATAGAAAGAGCCTTCTGACTGTGGCTTTGACTGACTCTGGAGTCTCAGAGATATTAGTACTGTCTGACGTCTTTCCTCTTTCTCCTTCAAACATTTTTTTCCCCAAACCCAAATGCACCCAATGGCAAATGTTAAACAACCTTCTCTGTAGTGAGAGGTGGGGAAAGGGTAAGTTCCTGATTCATCTAATAAATCTGA
>NW_010571866.1:0-396 GCF_000687285.1 Phaethon lepturus
TTCGTCTCGGGAGGTTCCCTCTTCCAGCCTTCAGCCAAGGCCAGCCTTGGAATCCTCAACCAGGAAGACGTTTGCTGGCTTTCTGTTGCTTTCCCCCTGTCCTCCTGCCAGTCTATCTGCTCACATTTCAGGCAGTGATTCTGAGAGGGTAGTCCATCTTATTTAAATGTTTTTAATTAAGAGCTCTGCTGCCTTGGTGAAATCCATAGTATTTAACAAACAGCTTTGTTTCTCCTGCTGTAGAAAGGAGGCAATACAGCTGCTCCTGGGAAAGGAGAAACCCAACATCTTAAAACACGCATCTGAAGGCAGGGGAGTTCAGGCTGCCTTTCCAGAGTTAGGACACTGTTTGGGTAGGCACATACAACTTTTGGCATGTCAATGAATTTAGGGAGC
>NW_010571867.1:0-395 GCF_000687285.1 Phaethon lepturus
TGCTGAACCCAGGAGCCCAGCAGAGCTCAGGCTGCCACAGCTCCATGCCCCCAGGCCCAGCCAGCAGCGAGGCCGAGCATCCCTCCCAGGAGGCTCACACGCACAAATCCATGAATACAAACCATACACACATGGGCGACGGCACCCATCGACCCGGGCAGAAACGCTCGGCACTCAGCAGACGGCACTGAGGGACTCGTCCAGCTCCCCTTTCCGGCTGATCACGATGAAGGTTTGTGAGTGGGAAAGTATTACACACGGGTACAACGTGGATCCCTCCATCAGCTGGGCTGAGACCACTCCAGTGACTGTCACCACCGAGACATGAACCACGGCGACCTGTGGTTTGACTCCAGTTGCTGGCCCCGAGACTTCCATACACACACATACACGCA
>NW_010571868.1:0-399 GCF_000687285.1 Phaethon lepturus
TTTTGTATGTCCTATTTATTCTAGCTAATTTTTTTAAGCATTCTCTTTACTGTAAGATTTGCTGTCATCATCACGCTGATAATGAACCAAATATCAGATGTGTTTTATCTTTTTTTATATATATACCAAATGCTAAAGGCTCCCAATAGTTCAAACAAAAAGTCTCTGCCTCTGCTCTGGCATCAGCCCCTGAGCATGTTGAAATGACACGGGAGCAGCGAAATGCAGGACGGGAGGCGGGATGCGATGTTTCATGTGCAAAGCTGGTTGGGCTCTCCAAGTACCTGCTTCCATTGCAGCCGGTCCTGCTGATCACGTTGGGCACGCAGAGCTGCCCGTGCGCGGCCGGGGGTGCTTGCAGCTCGGCTGGGCACCCACAGCTATGGCACTGCCTCGGGA
>NW_010571869.1:0-400 GCF_000687285.1 Phaethon lepturus
AAGCTGCTCTAAAAGACAAACCCGGTGCTTCGCTAACCATGATGCCTAATAACTATTTAATATGATGTTGGTAAAGTGCCTTGAGGGTGAATCGCACTCGGTGAGTAGCTCACCGCAGCTCTGCCGGGGCTTTTACCGCTCCGTGCACGAGGGGCCGGCTGGTGGTATGGGGAGCCCCGAAGTCATCTGGCAGAACCCAAAATTGCCAGTAGCTATTGCAGCTCCCGCCGGAGCGTGGCAGCGGCGCGGGACCAAATTTGCACAGGGTTGAATGTGCATAAAAAGTTGATTTTTTGTTTGGCTGGGGAGAAGAGAGAAAGCTGCTCCCTAGCCGACACCCAAAGGAGCAGCCAAGCCCGGCGAGGGAAGCCCCCGGGGACAGCTGGTGCTGCGGCGGGGC
>NW_010571870.1:0-400 GCF_000687285.1 Phaethon lepturus
TGGAGCCCACCCCTTCCCGCGGGATGCCGTGTCTGGCTGTCGGGGCAGAAATGCATTAAGATTCTGCGAAGACAAAATAAAAAGCCTTTTGGGAGTGACTCGGCAGCGCAGCCGGAAGAGAGACAGCACAGTTCGCTTTTTAGGAGGTCTTTTTTGTTTCTTCTTTGGGTTTTGTTGGTTTTTTGGCAGCTGCGGTGGCAGCAGGGAGGGAGTAAATGGCCTTGCTCGAGCCCGGATGCATTTGTGGCTTTCAAGAGGCAGAAGTGGCCGGAGTTTGAGAGTCTCGGCGCTGCGGAGGGCGTGAGTCACCGCCAGGCTGTGGGGGTGCTGCGAAGCCAGCGGGGTGCTGGGATGGAGGAGCAGGGATGTTGGGATGGAGGAGCAGGGATGGAGGAGCAGG
>NW_010571871.1:0-396 GCF_000687285.1 Phaethon lepturus
TTTTTCTTTTTTCCTGGATGAAATTCTTAGAAAATCTTGCTTGAAACAACACCTCATGGTATCACACACACATATCATATATTTATATGAGATACAGATATGAGATACATATATGCATATATAACCGGGGCAAGTATTGCTGCAGGAGCTGGGGGCGCAGCACAAATCTGGAGTTTCTATTGGTCTGCCATAGGGAATGCAGTAAAGAAAAGGGGGAAAGCGGTTTTTAAGGAAGGCTGTGGAAGCCAGTAGGATGGAGACTGCGGTTCCTGAGTGGTGGGAAGCATTTGCTGGGGAGGGTAGCTGGAGCCTCTGCTAGCAGTGCGGTGTCCTACGAAGTCCCTTGCTTTGCAATAGGCTTTAGCAGAATAAAAAGGCTGGTGAAGTGCTAGAAGT
>NW_010571872.1:0-399 GCF_000687285.1 Phaethon lepturus
CTATTCAGACTTCCAACTTTCATGTAGAAACTTGCACGATCAACCCTTATATTTCCTTCCAACCCGGCTTCTATATGGCACTCCACTTGTTCCATCTATTCACCATCTCCTTGTATTATTACAGTCTTTATCCATGCCATTTTTAATTTAGGAATGTAGAATTCTAGTGACTTTTTCCACAGCGGATGTGCCCTGGAAAGTTATGTTATTCTTACCTCTTGTCTTTCCTCCACTTTAAAAGTTCACTCTTGACCTTGACTTAACAGCAACTTGGTCCTCTTCCAGCAAACTCAGAGAAGTAGTGGTCTAAAGAAGATTATTAGAAACTGGGTGCTCAGTCCTTCTTCCAGCACATGAGCTAGAACACATCAAAGACAACATAAAAGAAAAAAAAAAAAA
>NW_010571873.1:0-399 GCF_000687285.1 Phaethon lepturus
CCCCATCTGTTGCCAGCAGGCCTGGTGTCGTATAGATGAACCCGTGATCAAAAAAACCAAAATTCTGACGTTTACACCAGGCTCGGAGCCAGATATTGATCTTCTGTCTCTTCTTGTTTCTTCCCTCATTATTCCGTGCAACTGAAACGATAGAGGCGAATACTACTTGTGCTCTTGATTCCTTAACCTGTCATCCCATGGCCCTGAAATCTCTCTTGACTGCAACCGCGGCAACATGTCTAAGCTAGATGAACCATAGTCCTCATTGTTGTTTGGTTCCACTTGCAGAGCCACATAGATATTATGCAAGGGCACCTGGGAAGGTGTATTGGGTCTGTCTGAGGTGGAGTTAATTTTCCCTCTAGCAACCTTCATAATTCTGTGCTTTGTATTGGTAGC
>NW_010571874.1:0-399 GCF_000687285.1 Phaethon lepturus
CTTATGCCCACCTGAAGCATTCAGTCCACAAAACCCATCCCTGACTTCACTATTCCTTGCTGCTAAACCTGCACCTCAGACATCCTCTGGAGAGAGCCACAGCTTCTCTCCCACCCGGAGATGTCCCCGCAGTGACAAGCTGCTCTGCCGTCAGCTCCCGCAGCAGTAAAACACAGCAGCACCTTTTCGCCATGGCCCTCCTGAGCCAGCTGTGTGCTCGTGTCCTGGGTCCCAGTGTGCGTCTTGGATCCCGGAGAAGTCACTGACTCCTTAACAAAAGCTTAACAGAGGAACATGTGAGGATTAGGGCCCGCTATTCTGCTGTAAGATTTTGCTTCCCAAGCTCTGCCACAGTTCAGGTGAAGAGAATCACAGAATCACAGATTCACTAGGTTGGAA
>NW_010571875.1:0-400 GCF_000687285.1 Phaethon lepturus
CACCCCCAGGCTGGCAAGGATGGGACAATCCCTTTGGGAAAGTCCACTTGACAAAAAACAAGCACACACACCGCATGCCAGAGGTCCAGCTGCGTAGCTACAGCAACCAACAATCAAAATAAAATGCCCCTTTAAACACCACGTATGGGCTCATTACCGCGATACGGGGTTACGCTCAGCCGCTTGCAGGAGCAGCGCCGCAGCGCTCCCCGTCCCGAGCGCTTTCCCCGCCTGGAAGGGGGTTTACGACCTGAACTGGGCACAATGGGGGAGAAAACGGCAGAGGACGGGAACCAGTGTCGTGGAAGGAGACGTGACCTCGCAGAAGGCAGAGGTACCAGCAGGGGCCTGTCCTGGCAAGGAGGGAGCTGGAGCTGAACTCTGAGGTTTACTCTGCCTT
>NW_010571876.1:0-400 GCF_000687285.1 Phaethon lepturus
CGGAATCGCCGTTTTTAAGGTGGTTTTTTGGGCCGATTTTTCTCCCCAGAGCCCGCTTCGGCTCCCCGCTTGCGAGTGGAGCCTCCCGCCGGGGTGGTGAGCGAAGACCGTCCCTTACGCCTCACCTGCGCCGCCGCCAGAGACGACTTCGGGCTGCGGTTTCGCTTCTACAGGAACGGGGTGGAGATCCCGGGTGCGAGAACCGCCGACGCCGGCAATTTCTCCGAGCTCCTCTTCCCCCACAGCCCCCGGGGGCTGAGCGGGAAGTTCAGCTGCGGGGTGGAGGAGGACGTGGGCGGGACGTGGGTGCCGTCGCCCCGAAGCCGAGCCGTGGACGTGACCGTGAAGGGTGAGTCCGTCCTCGGGTCCCCCGGCGAGGGCGTTTTGTACCGACGCGGCT
>NW_010571877.1:0-399 GCF_000687285.1 Phaethon lepturus
TAAAATGGTGTTAGTTATGCTAACCATATTACCAGGGGTCAGGAGCAGGGGGTACCAGTCACACATGGCCTGCTGGGCCATCCAGAGCCTTTTCATAGCCTGAACATTTTCCCTAGGCTGCACATTGACAAACATGTGGACTTCATATACAATCATTATAAGGCACAGCAATAGGACAAAACTTACCTTTTCCAGTTTAACAAGGTGAGGAACCATCTTCAAGTTATGTTTAAGCAGAAAAGCAGTTTTTCAGTTGCTATAAAGGAATGGTGGAGAAAAGTAAATTTTCTGCAACGAAGCGGTACATAAATTTTCCTTTGTAGCCCGTACTGCTCCTTTTGTAGTTTGGGGTTTGGTCCCGTGCTGACTTTGCCTCCAGAAGAGGTTACAGCTGCAGCC
>NW_010571878.1:0-401 GCF_000687285.1 Phaethon lepturus
ATAACCCCCCCGCATGTCAGACCAACGTCTTTCCAGCGGAAACAAGAAAGTCGTCACAGCTTTTCTCAAGAAAAACAGAAAAAACAATCAGTGTCGACAGACGCGCTGCCTCGCCGCTCGCCCGGCTGGGTGCTCTGCTCCGAGGCAACCAGTTAACCGGGGCAGAAAACACCGAAGAAAATACAGTTTTGACCATAAATTTCAAAAAATACGGTCCAATATGGGTCTTTCCTTCTTTTGTACTTGGGTTTCCCTTCGGTTTAAAAAGCAGGAAAAGAAAAAAACATGTACAAAGGTGGCCTTGAGGCAAAGTTTTTTCCTATTTGTTTTCTCCTCTCCCATTCTTCCATGGAGGAAAGGGGAGAAGAAGGATTCAAATGAAAGGAAATCCCCTCAGTTCC
>NW_010571879.1:0-400 GCF_000687285.1 Phaethon lepturus
TGACAGACCTGTAGTTCCCAGGATCCTCCTAATTAGTGCAGTGCTATCCAGAACTGCTTTTCTCTTGCATCCCGTAACGTGTCCCACCCCTAGGCAGTGAGCCCCTTAATCTGAAAGCTGATTAGAGAGTCCTTGATTTGGTTTCCTACCAGCCCTTGTTCCCCAGTGTTCATCTGGGCTTGTGCTGATGGCCCCTGTGATGGGCCTGGGAGAAGGCCAGCAGGGTATTATTTGGGCACCTCCCTCCTGTTGTTGTCTCTCTGAGCTACTTCATGGGTTTTTATCACACAACTTAATCTTGTATATGTTATGCTGTTGGATAATTTGTTTTAACTACAAGCAGCACTTGGTTTCTTGGATACGATAGCCTGCCATTCCTACTGCAGGGAGAGTTACAGAA
>NW_010571880.1:0-399 GCF_000687285.1 Phaethon lepturus
TAAATATAGCTAGTTAAATTCAGAGTAACTGTTTTCACCCTGCATTGAGTGCTGAAGTGGGCTGTTTCTATTTTCAGGCTGAAGAAGGGTTTGCGTGCCTGAAATCCTGTCCAAGTTCTTCTAACTGTATCAGTCGGTCCAATAAAAGACATTGCCTCTTCCTACAGACCTCGCCTTGCTTACATCCTTCAGGCACCGTGACTATAATAACACTGCTGCTGCTTCTTTCCTGTTACTTCTCTGCCACCTGCAGTGCACAGCTTGAATGCACAAGATACAGGATGAGGGGAAGCACATCAGGGTATTTCCTGACCTTAGAGTGTTTCATTTGCAAGCTTAAAGATGTTCCTAAACATAGAAAAAGTTGAGCCAGAAGGGACCTTTGGAGGTCATCTAGTC
>NW_010571881.1:0-398 GCF_000687285.1 Phaethon lepturus
CTTTTGGATTACTGAGGACAGAATAAAGGGGTACTCAGAACTGTCTGCATCATGGCCTGGAGGCAGAGAATGGAGGGCAAACACCTGGCTTACAGGTATGATTCCTGGAGATGATGCCTTGACCCAGTTGGCCGTGCATTTGCAATCCACAGATTTTAGAAAGATGTCATCCCTTCCAGCTTGACAGTTCAGATCCATGCAATAGCTTTAAGCATCTGACAGTGAGGCTTTTAAAACAACACTCGCTATAAGAGCACAAATGTGACTTGGTTGCCTAAGAGTTCTTAGGAACCTATAGGCATTGTATAAGAAACTTGTGTGTCCTCCGGCTGGTGCTCTAGAAAGACACAGGAATCCATTTGGTTCTGCTTCACATGTGCCAATCCTGAGGAACGTGC
>NW_010571882.1:0-400 GCF_000687285.1 Phaethon lepturus
TACGGGTATATCCCCTATAGGGGGCGGGGTTAAGGCTCTATGCCCTATGGGGGGGCGGGGTTACGGGTATATCCCCTATAGGGGGCGGGGTTGAGTGTATATCCCCTATAGGAGAGCAGAGTTAAGGGTAGATCCCCTATAGGGGGTGGGGTTGAGGGTATATCTCCCATAGGGGAGCAGAGTTATGGGTATATCCCCTGTGGGGGGCAGCGTTGAGGGAATATCGCCTATAGGGGGGCGGAGTTAAGGGTAGATCCCCTATGGAGACGCAGAGTTAAGGGTGTTCCCCTATAGAGAAGCGGGGTTAAGGGTAAATCCCTTATAGAGGAGCAGAGTTCAGCCTAAGTTCCCTATAGAGGGGCAGAGTTTGGAGTACGTCCCCTATAGAGGGGCCCAGATA
>NW_010571883.1:0-400 GCF_000687285.1 Phaethon lepturus
AAAAAAAAGAAAAAATTTTGACAAGACCGAGTTCCATACACGCTTGTGGATGCTTGAGCAGTTTTATCATGGATGGCATCAACACAGGGCAGGAGCGTTCACATCACCTGGGCATGCCAGAAAGATTTTCCTCACCAATTTGCATGTGTCAAAGACAAGATGCTTTAACTGACTCTCAGTTGTTCCAAACCAAGCTTTTTAAAAATATTTGTGTCGTATCGAGATTTAGTGGTTTGAACACCAGTCACTTGCATGCTTGCGGATCAAGGCAGAGCTAAGAAAGGTCCCAAATAAACCACCTTGCCTGCCTGAAAGAGCCAGTTGACAGCAAAAGCTAAGTGGTTCGTCAAAATACTAATGCATGCAAAGGAGCAACTAGATTTACCTCATTTTACTAGGC
>NW_010571884.1:0-400 GCF_000687285.1 Phaethon lepturus
GATTCTTCCAAGGTGATCTCTGACGAGGCCTGTTCTCCTGAAATCATGGTCTATTGGTCCTCCTTTTTGCCCTGCTACCTCCTCTTAATATCCTGAACACCACCATCTCATGTTCACTGCAGCAAAGCTGACTTCACCTTACAAATGAGGAAGAACTGGGTGGGGGCATGGAATTACCAGGTCCAGCAGAGCACCTTTCCTTGTCAGCCTCTCGATCACCTATGTCAGGAAGTTGTTGTCAATACACTCCACAAATCTCCTAGATTGCTTGGGCCCTGCTGTGTTGTTCTTCTAACTCCCTATAAGTGATGAAAACCAACTGTAGTATCTTTCTGATAGTTTGCAATGTTTCAATTTTCAGATCCAAAACTACTCCTTGTAATCACAAAAAACATGGAAA
>NW_010571885.1:0-400 GCF_000687285.1 Phaethon lepturus
TATTCCTTCACTAGTTAAACCTCTCATGGAGTTTTTCTGATAGCTAATGAATATGTTCATAAGTTAAAGGCACACGTGGGATAATTGATACCTTAAGATTTCATATTTAAAATAACAGAGATTTTATATGCAATTATCTTCTAAACTCTATGGGAAACAGCTGATTTTCAAAATTATTTTATAGTAAGCAGATGCAAATGAGATCTTAGAAAGCAATATCAATAGGAACATTAAATTAAAATATCATAACTGGTTCCAATATAAAATTTGTTACTTTCAAGTTTCTATAAGGCATTCTTTCTGAATGGACTTCAGGAAAAAATGTGTGCAATAGGCAGTTGTGCTGTTTACATTAAATTAGTTGCATAACAGCATTTCTAGCAGTTTGCAGCTATGTTTT
>NW_010571886.1:0-400 GCF_000687285.1 Phaethon lepturus
CTCCAGGGAGAGCACCTGGGGCACTATGCATATCCAGAAAGATTGTGGGAGCTTTAAAAAGTTTAAATATTTGAGGCCTCTGTAAAACTGATATGCAACTACACAAAGGTTTGCACATCTCTCTCTCTATTCCTCGTACTCTCCATGACAGTGATAGTATATTGGAAACCAGACCGTAATACTGATTATCGAAGGCGGGGATGAGTAAAGGAGCACTAACCTGTTCACCTGATTGCTGTGTTGACAGGGTGAGGGTAGTGAAAATTGTTTTACTGGCTTGCTTTTTTCCATGTAGATGAAATAAATTCTCTCTATATATCATGGCTGATGTACAGAATTCTCTTCATGATGAAAAAAGGGATTTGGATTATTATGTTAAATTTTCCATGGATCAAATCTC
>NW_010571887.1:0-400 GCF_000687285.1 Phaethon lepturus
GAGTTGTCTAAGAGATTGATCTTGAGATCTTGAAATATGGGCTGAAAACTGGATCAACTAAGCTGACTTCAGCGATTTTCTTCTGGATAAGAAAAGAAAGAGTATGGTTACAACTGCTAACAGTATAGCTATGTGAAGGTGTGTGGACTGAATAAAATGTCATGCTTGTGATTATGCACTTCACTTAACATACAGGGTGTAAAGATAAGCAGTGTGGTTTGGTTTTTTTTTTTTCAACAAAAGTAAAAAAAAATCCTTGCTATTTCTACACATTTCTAGGTTTTTTCCCACGGTCTAGTTTTAGCTTTTATTTGAATAGCTCATTTGTGTAGCATAAATATAATTTTCTATATAAGTGCCATCAACCTTCAAAGAATTAGACCAACTTTTTAAAAATAAG
>NW_010571888.1:0-401 GCF_000687285.1 Phaethon lepturus
TGGTTGGTTGGATGGTTGGTTGGATGGTTGGCTGGATGGTTGGTTGGATGGTTGGATGGTTCGTTGGGTTGTTCATTGGGTGGGTGTGTGGGTGGGTGGGTGGATGGATGGATGGACGGACCGAGGGTGGGACAGCAGGACAGAGGGGCCAGGGGAGAAGACACTGAGGACGGGCAGAGGCACAGGCAGCTGCCGGACCCTGACCCTCCTCCTCTGCCTCCTCCCCCCAGAGTTCAGCCTGCCTGAGGACTTCTGCTACGCCGACCCCGAGAAGTCCAACGGCCCCTGGGACACCATCGCCGTCTTCATCACCCTCTTCCTCCTCAGCGTCTGCTACAGCGCCACCGTCACCCTCTTCAAGGTGCGCGGGGGGGATGGGAGAGGCGGGAAGGAGATCTGGT
>NW_010571889.1:0-400 GCF_000687285.1 Phaethon lepturus
ATAAGGGCTTGTGGTTTTTTTTTTCCCTGATAAGTGAGAAATCACTAGCAAGTTCATCTGTTATTAGAAGTTAGCCAGCCAGCCTGATTTTTTTTGGCAAATAATAGCATACCAACTCTGGAACTTTTACAAAATAGACCTTATAATTAGATTTCAAGATAATTACTAGAAAAATAATTAAGAAGTTTTTCTGGGACAACTGCTGGAAATCAATAAGGTATACAGATGCTGCTATATTTTGAATATATATAGCTGGTTAACTCTTTGAAGGTGAATTTCTAATGTGCATAAAAACACTTTAGTCTGAACTGAGAAAAAAATGAAAAGATACAGCACACTGAGGATCAACTTTATACACAATGCATTAGCATGTCCTGTTTTCAGCCAGGATAGAGCTGGT
>NW_010571890.1:0-402 GCF_000687285.1 Phaethon lepturus
CCAAGGGGCCTGGTGCTGCCAGCCGGTCGCCCCGGGCCACGCGGCCAGAAGGGCGGTGACCCTTCCAGGGCACGCGGCACGGGGGCTGCTGGGAGCTGGGGCTGGTGCTGTGGCCTTGCTGGGGGGAGCGTGTGTTGTCCGTGTACCACTGTCGTCCTGGGGTGGCCAGCGGAGACCCCACGTTACAGAAGGCTTCGTCGTCCTGTTAGCACAGCGGCCTGCACTGGAGTAGCGCCTGGGAAGGCAGCACTGACAGGGAAGGCTCTCGTTAACGCTTTCCAAGGGACCAGGCTGTCATGAGCAGGAGCGTGCTGCTCCCGCTGCTGGGCACGGGGAGCTGCTGGCACGTTTTCTAGCGGCGAAGGAAAAGGGAGAGATGGAGAAAGAGTAAGAGTGTGCCGG
>NW_010571891.1:0-402 GCF_000687285.1 Phaethon lepturus
TGAAACTCAAGTTAAGCAGGGCTGAAGTTAACCCAGCCTGAAGCTGAGGCTGAGCAAGGCCAACGCTGAGGTTAAGCCGGGCTGAAGCTGAGCCTGCCCGCGGCTACGGCTAAGCAGGGTTGAACGCGACGCCGGGCTGACGCCAAACTTAACGCCGAGCTGGAACTCAGGTTAAGGCCAGCCCGCGGCTCAGGTTAAGGCCGGCCCAAGGCCAGCGCCAGCCCCCCGGCGCCTCACCCGCCTGCCGGCAGGAGAAGGCGAAGACGATGATGTCATCGAAGGCGCCGGTGTAGTCGGGGTGCGGCGGGTAGAAGGCGAGCGCGCGCGACGCCTCCTTGCGCAGGTCCAGCAGGAAGGTGGAGTGCACCATGGGCACCGCGAAGCAGCCGCGGCGCTCCCGCC
>NW_010571892.1:0-401 GCF_000687285.1 Phaethon lepturus
CCAAAGTGTAAGGGCACCTGGGCATCACAGGTAGTGAGAAGCCACCAGTTCCCCCGTGAGCTCATCCCTCTCACCACTCTTAAGCCATCCTAGGCTGGGCTGAGCCTCGATTCTAATGCTCCCGCCTCCCTCTGTTTGCTCCTGGGTAAATTCAGAATGCCTCAGGGTGCTCTAAAGGCCAGCACTTGGAAAGGCTCACAAGCCCCATCCAGAAACAGGTCTCCGACAGAACACTGGAGGAGCGGTTTGTATTCCAGTTTGCTAAGTGCTTCATTTTGTCAGGGATTTGTCTGAATCCCCTAAAGAGGTCCCAGTAGTTGGCTCATTGCTTTAGGAACTAGACATTCATTTGTCCATTTAGTCTGATGTTTTCTGGATGTATCTATGCCCCATTCTTGTGG
>NW_010571893.1:0-400 GCF_000687285.1 Phaethon lepturus
TCGTAGATCAGGAGGCAGAATTTGTCTTCATGTTCAAAAACATTAGCAGAAACATGAAACATACTGAACAAATACTCCTTTAATAGATCCTTGAGGTAAGGTAGCATTTTTCTACCATCACATACCTGGGGTTCTCCCCTGATGTCAATGCAGCTTGCACCATTTTCAACACAAGCTTCCACCACAGGCTCTCCAAAGAACCTATACTATAGCAGGAAAGACCACCACACGTAATGAAACAAAACCCACACACCACAACTCACCCAACGTGCTTTACCTAACGTATCTATAATAAAAGTAAACCCTTGGTGACTATTGATTTTGCTAAGTGGGACAAAAATTGAATAGTACTTGCATTTTTTGGGGGGGGTGGAGAGAGCACAACAGCCTAACGAACTTC
>NW_010571894.1:0-403 GCF_000687285.1 Phaethon lepturus
TGCTCATCCATCAGGATTTTTCACATGCCTGCCTCTGCTGCATTTATCAGATAAAGGTAAAATCCCACAGCCCTACATACACCAAATTCCTGTTAAGAACACATAGAGCTCTGTGTCTAGGAGGATGGCATCCTGGGGAAAGACTGGTGCATCATCCTTATTAGTCTGTAACAGGTATTTTGTACTGACAGCTATCATTAAAAGTGATTGAAAACATCAAGAAAAAGCACTGGGTGCTCCTGTGATCAGTGCTGGGCCATGTCACCTTTGGGGAATGTGTTACATTAATGCTAGAACTGATGCAGCAAACAGAAGTGGGTTGCCCAAACATCATAGCAATTGCACAGTTTGCTTCACCCCTGTGACTAAACCCCTGACCACAAGAGCACTTCAGCAAGGCACT
>NW_010571895.1:0-400 GCF_000687285.1 Phaethon lepturus
TCTTGGAAAGCTGGTTATAAGCATCAAAAATTTTCAGTGTAACTATAACTTCATTTTTCAGTTCCCTCAAGATATATGGTTCTGAAGTTTTTGTCAACAACTTCAAAACCATACTTCAGATAGTCAGTAAAATTGGATTGAAGCAAATTATTTGAGTCTGTTGTGATAACAGACTACATACCTGCAAATCAAGATCAAAGAACTCTTACTAGCACTAATATAGAAAACCAGAGCAATGCCATACATCAGATTTACTTCTCATCTTGCACTAGCAATGCTTACATTTTCAGAAGTCTGTCTTGAATTTCATTTCCCTTCACCAAAGCAGGTTACTAACTTATAGACAGTTTTATTCTGAACACATATAAGGAAGCATTTAAGAAGAGTGATTGTCTAAGTC
>NW_010571896.1:0-402 GCF_000687285.1 Phaethon lepturus
TAAAGCAAAAAGGTGAATTTGCAAGCGTTCTTCTCTCATTGCAAACATCCTACTGATCTTGCTCACCTAAGCTATGACCAAGAGTTTAATGCTGCTATAAAAAAAAGCAGTTCACCAGGAAGTGTGAAAACTTAGTTAATATGTACAACTGTACAGCTTGCAAAACCACTGCAGTTTAAAGGTCTCTCACAGAAAACCACCATAAAGTACAGAGCAACGATTAAGTTGCCTTATTCACAGCTAATCAAACCAGACTGGGGAACATTATCTAAAACTACAAAGCATCCACAAAAACACCATTAGGTCAAGTCACACGATGTATCTTACCCTCCTCCCTAGGCAAAAATACATGCACAAGGTGACAGATGATCCTACTATAAAATGATGTTAGACCAAAAAAAA
>NW_010571897.1:0-403 GCF_000687285.1 Phaethon lepturus
CTGCCATGGAATGCAAACACACATTGAGGGAATAAGGGTGTGTAAGTGTTTTATTAATACAGTTTTGTTATATGTAGTGCATTGCTTAGAAATTAGAGAGAGCCTCTAATTAGAGCCTGATTAGAGACTAGAAAATAGTCTGCATATTTTCCACCTACTTTTACAAGTGAAGATCCTGTTACCAATTATTTGGTTGTCCAAAATACTTGATTACACTTTCTATTCACTTATCATGCAATTTTCAGAAGTACTCTACAGTGGATTTTCCATCCTTCTGCAAAACTGGTCACACATCCAACAGCTAGAATGTAAGCAAAATTTAGAGCACATCCAAGAATACCGCCCATAGGAGAAGTTAAAATATATCTATGATTATGGCTCCAGAAGTGGAGGAGGAGCAGCA
>NW_010571898.1:0-402 GCF_000687285.1 Phaethon lepturus
TAGGCTCTTCAGGAGGGATAGGCAGGGCAGGAGAGGCGGGGGGTCGCACTGTATGTGGGACGGGTTGGATCGCATGACGCTTACAGTTGGCGATGTCACGGTTGAGATCAACTGGGTAAGGATGAAGGGGAAAATCAATAAAGGGGATTTTGTGGGAGTCCCCTATCGACCGCTCAGCCAGGGCAATGACACTGATGAATTACTCTAGAAGGAAGTACAGGATATCTCTAGATCAGCTGTCCCTGTCCTTATCGCCGATTTAACTCCCCAGACATCAACTGGGCATATCATACAGTGGACACAATCAGGTGCAGGAAATTTCTGAAGCACATTGAAGATGACTTCTTGGTGCAGGTTCTAAGGGAGCCAAGTAGGAAAGGTGCCCTCCTAGATTTGTTGTTT
>NW_010571899.1:0-403 GCF_000687285.1 Phaethon lepturus
TGCCCCGGGATCGGCAACTCCGGGAACGGCCCCTCGTTTTGTGCCCGCATCGTTAGCCCTGATGAGGTGCGTCTCGCCGTCATCGCAGGCTCTCCAGTCGCTTCCTGCGCCGAAGCGCTGCGCACGCGGGGCTCCGTTCCACCTCGCGGGCAGCTGCCTTTCGTTAGCTGGCAAAGCGATTCCCTCCGAGGCCGGCAGCGCCGTCGAGAGCCAGACGTGCCAGAGAAAAACCGCGGGAGCTGTTCCAACCCCTTTGAGGGTCTGGGTGAGGGTCCCGGCTGGATGTCAGTCCGGAGCAGTGCCTCCTTACGCCCCGTTTACGCCTCTTTTTTGATGATATCGTTGTGATTAATTGGGGAACGAGCCCCAGGAAATCACGTCCTGTGGCAGAGGAGCCGCTTTT
>NW_010571900.1:0-402 GCF_000687285.1 Phaethon lepturus
CCAAAACCTCACCACGCAAACCCAATACACAGGATCAAGAACTCAAGGTGCCTGGAGCCCATCCTCTTTCCTGCTGTAGGTCACCACAGGCTCTGAGGCTTGTGTTTAGCATCCTGCAGATCTCATTCCTGTTGCACAGTTGGTGACACTGTAATAAACAGTGAAACTAATAGCAGGTATTTGTAAGCCATATTTTGCTCTCTACAAAATCTTAATAAAGAAAAATCTGCAGCACTATGCCAGGGAACCTTTTCATATTTTATTTCCAGAATACTCTAATATCAGTTTGTATCTGCAATTCAATTAATGATCTGGGAGAGGCAAATTAGCATCCCCAAGTCCCTCCATTCTTAGCAAAGACCATTCCCATGAAGGGGGAAAGTCTTGCATTCCCTTTCTCAA
>NW_010571901.1:0-403 GCF_000687285.1 Phaethon lepturus
GACGCCTTGCACCCCCACCAGCACCCTCCTTCAGCGCACTTCCCTGGCCCGCACCGGGCTTCCCAGGGCACCCCGAGGCTCCTGGGGCGCCCCGTGGCTCCCCCACTCACGCTCTGGTTGGGGCTGAGGAACTGGGTGCGCGCGTAGCGGGTCAGCATGTTGATGATGACCACCTGCCCCCACTCCTCCACATCGATGAGCAGGTTGCAGAGCTTGCGATAGTTCTTGTGGATGAGGTCGATGCGCTCGGGGCAGACCTCCTCGAACGCCATCACCACGCTGCCGGCCACCAGCTGGGGAGGGGAAGCCTGGGCTGACTCACCGGCATGGTGGCATCTCCATCACGATGCCAGCTTGATGGGGATGGTGACATCCCTGTGAGGATGCTGGTTTGGTGGGCATG
>NW_010571902.1:0-401 GCF_000687285.1 Phaethon lepturus
CCCATACATACTTGACATTCAGCAGCAGCATTTCAAGTACATATAAAGAACTTCACTGAAAATTCACCCTAAAACTTTCTCTTCCACCAATAGCCCTTCCAGACTCTTATTTCTCACAGCTTGCTCTGTGTCCATTCATAGCATCACCCTGATCTCTGTTACCATTTCCGCCATGCAATTCTATAGCAAAAGTTTCCAGTAAGAGATGTAAATTTTGTCCAAATAACAACTATCCTGGGAGAAACAAAGACATGGTTTATCTGACTGCTGGTTATCTTGAGGATCTATTTTGACAGAAAAATATTTTAAAGCTGCACAGGCCATCCAAGGCTTAGACTATAGGTGTGAAAACACAACAACAACAGTTATTGAACTTTGTACATAGACAGAATCACAGAATC
>NW_010571903.1:0-401 GCF_000687285.1 Phaethon lepturus
GCTTCCAGAGACATTGCAAGTGACGTAAGTACGCAGGAGCCCTCGGCGTCAAACCCTATCGAACAGTTTCCAGGTGCTTGCAGTTGAAGCCCAGGTTTTGAGACCTTAGCTGAGTGGAGGCAACCTGGCTCTTCCCTGTCATTACCATTCAGCTAGTCCGTAAACGTTTTGGTTCTGGACGTTCTTGCCTGTAGCTGTCCCTGCATGTTATGGGTGTGCATTGTTGCGAGGGATTTTGTAGATGGTGTGGAGAGAGTAACAGCAGGAGCTGGGTGATGGACATAATCCAAAGCAGTGTCCCTCCTGGGCCTGTGGCAGCATCTCCTTGTGCAACAGACTGGACATTTGGGGTGGTGTGCGGCCCTCCGTACTGCCAGTCTGCACGCCCCTAATGTGGCAGG
>NW_010571904.1:0-404 GCF_000687285.1 Phaethon lepturus
TGGGCAGAGGCTTCCTCCCCTCTGCCGGCCGGAGATTAAGTAACAGCAGAGCCTGGCTTCTCCTCTGGGTTTCTTCTGTGTTTCTGTTGCCTTTTTCTGCGTGCTGAGCAGGGCCAGAAGCTTCCTGTCAGATGGTGAAAGCTCATTTCTCCTGGCTCCGGGAGCTCTGGGGAAAATATCCCACCTGTAACATCAGAGTGAAACCTCCCAATATCCCACCTGTAAAATCCGAGCGGAGCCTCGGTGCCAAGGCTGCTCTGGCACTGCCCGTCCTGGCTCTGGCATCGTGGGGGGCTGTTTGAGGGTATTTTGTTTCTGTTTTCACTGCTGCCTGATGACGCCTGGGCTGTTGCAGAGGCATTTGCTGTGGTTCACAGGCCGTGCTGTGGGGAGGGGGATTTCTG
>NW_010571905.1:0-400 GCF_000687285.1 Phaethon lepturus
GCGATTGAGAGACGGAGACCTGGTCAGGTGAAATCAGATCCGCTTTATTGTTCTTAACATCCTTCTTTTATAAGGGTGCATACATAGTCTAAGATAACCGTGTACAAAGCTCATTGGTTACATATTGCAAAAGCCAAGTTCCTTATTCGCTGTTCCTCTTCACTCTGTTTGCTTCATTTCTTAGGGTTACAAGTTCTGCTTCAGTACTTTTCCACTGCATGTCTCAGTCTCAGACTTGCTGACAGTATCGGTTCTAACCGGATCTACATCCTGTTTTTGTATAACCACAGGTCCTAAGGTTGCAACGTCTTTGCGGCCTAAACCTCCACTAGTCGTACTGCATTATGTTCTTTTTCCTGTGGTCCGTTCTTCATGAGTTCCCACAGACCTCCTTCAATTA
>NW_010571906.1:0-404 GCF_000687285.1 Phaethon lepturus
TCATGAGATAAAGAGTTGCTCAGCTTTTGGGATTCTTTGCTTCTCTCGCTGTTCATGTACGAATGAATGAGTGAGTGAGTCTCCTGGGGACGGAAGTTCTGGCAGTTGGATGGAGGTGAGCGAAATGAATGGGAACCTCTTAAAATTATAATAAAAAGGTAAGTGGGTATGCATTGATGGGCTTCGTAATCGGTAAACCAGTTTAGTTTAGGAGCTCTATTCTGTACTGAGATTTTTGAATTCGGTGTTGCCACAAGACACACAGTTACAAATTTGATCTGTTCTGGTTCATATGACCGCGGTAATCCTGTTGACAGCCGATACCTCTGGTTCTGTAGCCCGGCACTCCGGTACTACTCTGGTGTAAGGGAGGGAGCACTCAGATCACACAGCCACAGGCTGGC
>NW_010571907.1:0-404 GCF_000687285.1 Phaethon lepturus
GATGGTGACAACCCTGGGTGCACGCGGGAAGCTGGTCCCGAGGAAAACGTCCTCTCTGCTTGCTGGACGGGAGAAACTTCCACCTGAAACAGGGAACTGCAGAGCACGGTGAATATTTATGGCTCGTGACCAGGAAGGGGTTATTTTTAGTTTTGTTCTACAATTCTGTGGCAGAAAATTCTTTCTCAGCCAAAAATAATATTGGGAATAAAATGAAAGTAGGAAAACATCTTCTTTTTGCGAGCGAAATCAGAAAAATGCTACTTCCCACTAGTCAGAAACAGAAGAAAACTTCTGAACAAAGCAAAAGAGAATTCCTGGCTTCATTTTGGCTTTGCAGCTAACGGTTCTTGTTTTCCCTCAGCTGATTCCCACACCCGCTACCGGCTTTCGCTGGGCGATTC
>NW_010571908.1:0-403 GCF_000687285.1 Phaethon lepturus
ACAGGAACAGGTACAGAGAATGTGACAGCAGGAGGAAATGCTTCCACCAGAGGGGGGCTGTGCTGGTTAGGACTCTACATTCCAGAAAATAGTGTTTTAAGAGGGTTATGAAAACTGTGAGTGGTATTAAAAAAGTAAATGTGGATCAGTTCTTCACTGCCTTTTCTGCAGATGGGAACTTCAAAATAGTAAAAAGAAGGTGATTGTGCAAGGGAATTTGGTGCTGCAGGATACGGGAGACACGAGGTATTCACTGTCGGCCACGGTCAAAGGCAGAAAACCACATTAGATTGTTAGACTGAGTTTCAGTATAATACATTACAGGGGTTCTTATGATCATATGAGCAGGTTTGCTACCTCCAAAATGCAATGAAACTGTGGCACCTCAGATTCAGTCTGCTGA
>NW_010571909.1:0-404 GCF_000687285.1 Phaethon lepturus
GCTGTCCTTACCCAGACTGCAAGACCTGCTGTCTGCGGGAACTGTCTCTTTGTGTTTTGTCCTACACCAGGCACAGGGGAAGCAAATGAGAACCCCCAAATGACAGCAGAGTCATAGCATAAAACTTGGGTGCAGTAACCAGCCTGTTTCAGGACAGAGGCTCATCACACGGGGGGCAAGGAAGCCCTCTGCTCATGGCTTGGTGACCCACAGCAGGGCAGGATGGGGTATCCAAGCGACAGCATCCAGCTGGGAGTTTCGAGTGTGCCTGTCACCCCTGAGCCTGGGCATTTACGATTTCTTAGAACCACGTGGACGTTAGACAGCACAAAGCCCTCAGGTCTCTGCAGCCTTCAGCACCTCCAGGAGGCAGTGGCCTCACCCCATGTTCCTCTGACTCATCT
>NW_010571910.1:0-405 GCF_000687285.1 Phaethon lepturus
GAGACAAGAGGGTGACATTGGTGACCGCGGCGGAGCCACGCGGGCACGCGAGACACGGCTCAGTGCCGTGGCACGTGGGGACCTGG
Source organism: Phaethon lepturus (assembly GCF_000687285.1). Taxonomy (NCBI): domain Eukaryota; kingdom Metazoa; phylum Chordata; class Aves; order Phaethontiformes; family Phaethontidae; genus Phaethon; species Phaethon lepturus. Next base: position 87 of record NW_010571910.1, read on the forward strand.
CACTGTCACCCCCCGGTCCCCGCTCACGGTAGGCACTGGCTGCGCTGGGCTGGATCGTCACCATGACGGAGGTTTCCTTGGTGGTGGCCCCGCTGGTCACCCGGCACACGTACTCGCCCGAGTCGGCCGCTGTCACCTGCAGCAGCCGCAGCCGGGAGCCGGACACCTGCGGGGAGGGGACACGGGGGTCGTTTGGGCTTCCATGGGGCTTCTGGGTCTTGCATGGGGCCATTTGGGCTTGCACAAGCCACCTGGGCTCCCATGGGGTGACTTGAGCTTGCATGGGCCACCTGGGCTTGCATGGGGCCACCTGGACTTG
>NW_010571911.1:0-401 GCF_000687285.1 Phaethon lepturus
TGATACCAGCCCTGTGTGAGAACAGTAATATGAACATGGGACTGGCACCACAGCCTGTCTCCTCCTCACAGAGGTGCTGGTCACCAGGAGCAGCCCAAGTCCAGGCTGCTGCAAGTACATACAGCAGCCCCACACCACCCAACCCAATCCCACATCATCCAGGCCCAACACCACCTAACTCCATACATGGTCCCACAGCCACCCAACCCCACTAGTGGTCCCACACCACCCAGCTCCAACACCACCCAACACCATATCTAGTCCTACAGACACCCAAGCCTGCCGGGTATTCCACACCACCCAACCTCACTGCTGTCCCCACGCCACCCAACCCCGTATAACTCAGGCCTACCAGCACCTAACCCCACACCAGACCCCCCTGCAGTGCTGCGTCCAGCTCT
>NW_010571912.1:0-403 GCF_000687285.1 Phaethon lepturus
GAAAAAACAAGTTTGAGACAAGCTACAAGTTCAATCAACCGTGAAGTAACAATATGTGTGTTTAAAAATGAAAATGCAATCTTCCATTTTCCATACCTGGCTAGTATCTACAGGAACTGGAGTGAAAGCTGCTTGTGACAGAGAGATAGTGGGACCCAGTAGGTCTCGTGTATAGCTACGATCCTGCTTGTATTCTCGGCTATGCTCCACTTTCAGCTTCTCTTTTGGTAGGACAGCTTCAAAGCAAGGGGCATATCCAGGTGGAGGAAGGAACTTGAACTCTCCATGGCGACCTCCAAGCAAGAAACGTACCCTGTAAACATCAGAGTTACTTTAGATAACTGAGACACCTCTGGTATCAAACAATCAGTTTGTAAGCCTAATACCTATCACATACTTTTTT
>NW_010571913.1:0-402 GCF_000687285.1 Phaethon lepturus
TGTGAACTTAAATATTCATTTGGAAGTATCAGCAGCAGATGATTGCCTCAAGGCTTAGCACGGTAATAACCCTTAACTGAAATGACTGCAACACTGGTCATGCACTTTAGCAAGATTTTTAAAGTATTTGAAGTGTACCTATGAACCACTCAGAGGGGGGAAAAAAAAAGTGCTGAGTGCTCTAAAACTTATTTTAATTCCAAATTAATTCCTTGAACTCAAATTCCAGGTAAATAACATCTTGACCACCAGGTGTAAAGAAGAAAGTTAGACCCAGTAGATTGCATGTTCCACTGTATGTACTTTTTTCTCCTGTAGAGTGAAGAAAGCGTAACTAGATAAATACTAATGGCAAATTATTGGTATCAACCACTATCATTACATCTGTCTCAAGGGATGACA
>NW_010571914.1:0-404 GCF_000687285.1 Phaethon lepturus
GGGCTGCTCTCCAGCCTCTCGTCCCCCAGTTGGTACATGTAACCAGGACTACCTGATCCCAAGTGGAGAATCCAGCCCTTGCTCTTTTTAAATTTCATACAGATCGTGATTTCCCAGCTCTCTAGCCTATCCAGACCTCTCCACTTGCCTGACTTCCCACACTTTGGAATTGCCTGCTCCTGCACTCCTAAGAGGCGGCTCTTAAAAAGTGACCAGCATCCATGGACCCAAATACTTTCAAAAGCAGATGCACAGGGAGGCTTAGTAACTAGCTCCTTCAGCAGCCCCAAGTTTGCTCTTCCCACGTCCAGGGCCAAAGTTTTGTTGACAGTTTTCCTCCTGTCACCAACAATTTGCATCTGAACTACTTCACGGTCACTGTGACCAAGACAGCCACCAGTCAC
>NW_010571915.1:0-402 GCF_000687285.1 Phaethon lepturus
GTTGCCGGCTGGGGCTAAACCATGACACAGGGAAAGGACTGCGGATGTAGTCTGTGCAGGAGGAGGAGAGCCTACCACCATGACCCAACTGCATGCAGCACTATGGCTTCTCTCCTTACCCAGGATTCCAATGCTGGATCCACAGATGGGTTGCACCTGGCATTTTGAGTCTCAAAGTGGAAAATAGGTCCTAATTGCTGTAAGGACCAGCTTGGCTGTGGGGAAGCAAGGTATAGATGTTGGTTATATGGGTTTGTACCGGAACTCAGCAGACCTGAGCTCTTTTTGCATAGAATCATTCTCATCTGTAGCCCCCTGTTGTCCCACCCTGATTTCTCCTCCATAGACATCCATGTGCAACTCAAAGAGCATGTTTTCCTCCTAACCTGCAAGCCCAGCCAG
>NW_010571916.1:0-405 GCF_000687285.1 Phaethon lepturus
TCCTCCTCCCTCCTCGCCTCCCGAGTCCAAGGCACAGCCAGGAAAAAAAAATATAGTGTTTTATTATGATAAAAATCTATTAATGACAGCGGCAAGAGTCAGAACGGGGGGAAAAAATTAAAATAAACCGTTTGCGGGTTTTGTTTGGTTTTTAACTGGAGATAAAGCCCCGAGGAGGGGATTTGGGACGTGGAAAGAGAAAACTTGACTCAAATACTGTGAGGAAGGGGCCGTGCGACCCCCATTCCCCTTCTTCCCGCTGTTAAAGCGCACTGAAAGGAGCTCAACTGAAAATGTTAATTTTTTTTTTCCACGTCAGCCGTTGCTGGAATTGCCTTTGGGAGCAGGGAGGGACTCGGGAGAGAGACGCGACTTGTGTGATCACGGATGCAAAGAGCCTCCCGA
>NW_010571917.1:0-405 GCF_000687285.1 Phaethon lepturus
CAATGACCTTAATAACATGCTTTAACTTTTGCTCAGCCCTGAAGTGGTGAAGCAGTTGGACTAGTTGATCACTGTAGGTCCCTTCCAGCTGGACTGTTCTAGTCTAGTCTAGTCTCGTCTAGTCTGCTTCATCAACCCTTTGGCATGCAAACTTCACCTCCAGGTTCTCAGGTGCACTGGCCTGTGCAGCATGCACGCCTCCTGTTTCCCCTCTGCTACATCTAATCCCACTCTGGCCCCACAAACACTATGCCTCACCCCTTGGCACTCACCCCAAATTAAGACCCCAAAGGCAGTCTCTCACCAGCCTTCTCTGCCTGCCGGTCTCACTTCCCAGAGTCTCTCTCAGGCTTCACCAACTCTCCGCTCAGCAGCCTCAGCCCTGCGGCCGCTGCCTTCCCTCAC
>NW_010571918.1:0-404 GCF_000687285.1 Phaethon lepturus
TTTAAGAGCCACTACATGCACAGTAAAAAGGGCTGTAAATGCTTTGTGTATAACTTTTAGGAGTAATGACTATTTGATTTGTTTTTTTTCTTTTACTTTGGTATGGTATTATACTGTCAAGGGACTTTAAGAAGCTAATTTCATTCCTTTGTATCTTGACAAAAAACGTTTTCGTAATAAAGCGATGAAGTCAAGACAAAGTACTTTATGAACTCTCAGGGAATGCTGAGTGCCTGGTTTAATCGGGTTTTCTGCATAACAATCATGAGAAAGAATGTTGAAAATAAAATAACTATAGCAAACTGCAAATACTGGTAATGTGGCAGGACACACATTTTCACTTTAGTTACAAAGCATTTACAGCTCTCTTATTGTGCATGTAGTGGCTCTTAAAAGAGCCTTTG
>NW_010571919.1:0-404 GCF_000687285.1 Phaethon lepturus
TTTTACAGAGGACACTAATGCTAAGCAGAGTTCCTCTAGTAAAAAATAAATAAATACATATCATTACACAAATTTTGCTGGTTTTTAAGTAAGAACAGTTAGCATAAGGATTTTTTAAAAATAATTGCAATGAAAGGCAAATAGCCTGTATGTGTCAACATAGTACATGTTAAGGAACACTCTACACAGCACTGTTAAACAGCACTCTCATACTCTTGTTCAGTTTAATTTCAACATTACTTCTGCCAATAATAGGAAAACAGTGTAGAATGTCTGAAAAACAAATACAACTTGACTGATTTTTTTTTTATATATATTAGATCATATGTATTGTGTTCAGATTTCCACTGTAAGCAAAAATACTGGAAATTCTCAGGCTTGAGAGGTGGGCTCATGCAAACTTC
>NW_010571920.1:0-405 GCF_000687285.1 Phaethon lepturus
TTCTTGTAAGGGTTCTAATGCCCTTGTCCCGATTTCATGCCCCGAATACCAATTTGAAACACTTAAGAGATATTTATGGCTTCCAGAGGACATTTTCCAGCCAATTTCACCAAGTCTTGAGCAAGAATAATGTTTCCAGGTGCATAGGCTCTTAATAATTTGAATTCTACTGCACAATTCTACTGTTCCAGCCACCTTAGTGGGAAACAAAGAGAGAAAAGCAGGGAAATTCAGAAAAAAACCCTTCCAGAGAAAGAGTTGCCTGACTTGGGTAAATCGTTTTTCCAAGTTACTGAACTGATGTTCTTAAACACATCAGTTGTTGCAAGAAAGATACATCTTGATTACTCTTCCTGTAAGCGCCAAGTCTATTCCTTGAGCTGGGATGGAAGATTCAGTGGCTTG
>NW_010571921.1:0-405 GCF_000687285.1 Phaethon lepturus
TTTGTGTGTTCACCATTTCTTACCTGCTTTTAAGAGGAGGTCAGATGGGAACCTATCCCATCCTCAGGGAGGTACTGAGCCTGCCTGGGGGAAGGGCCCATAGACTTTGTGGGGAGGGCAGGGAAAGGAGACCCGGGGAAGCTGGGTGTCAGCCTGTGGCAGAAGGACAAGCCTTGGCAGTGACAAAGACCTCGCTGGGGCAGCAGGGCTGCACTGGTGGCTGGAGGCAAGGTCCTGTCTGCAAGGACCGAGCAGCCCTGGGGGGTACTGCAGGGAAACATTTTGCTCTCCCTCCTTGCTCTGAGTTGTTTCTTACTAAAAAGAGACATTTCTTAGTTTCTATTCAGGCTTTCCTTTCCAGCCACTAGCTCTGCGTTTGCACTGGCAATTTCATTTTTAACAGAC
>NW_010571922.1:0-405 GCF_000687285.1 Phaethon lepturus
TTTTAAACATACATAATGCAAGTGTTAATGTTGCTTCAGAGGCATTTGCAGAGTGCTTACTCATGTTCAGATAACAACTAAAAAAAGTATAGAATTACATACTTTTGATACACTTCAATCATGTTGTTAAAATACCAGAATAGTATTGATAAGCAAGCTGATAGTAAGCTACTAGTAACACAGAAAATAGGACCCATCAGCTTCTGCTCACATACAGAAACTGTAGCACAAGGGATGATGTTCCCAGTTTTCCCAAGCACACCAGTTTCATTCAGAACACGCTGAGAAACTTAAGTCAACATGAAATCTCTTTTCTCAAAGGTAAAGTCTTTAGAAACAGGTTTCATCTAATAGTCCACAAAAGCAAGGTTCTTCTACCAATCTTATTTTAATCTCTTCTGTGCA
>NW_010571923.1:0-406 GCF_000687285.1 Phaethon lepturus
ACTTGCATCAGAAGTGAATGAGAAAGTATAATTCAGCCTGGAGACAACTTGGAGTAAGACAGAGTTCTGCAAAAATATATATGTCATGCAAATAGTGGGTACAGTTTTCTTACTCACAGTTTCTTAACATACAAGAACTAGAGGGCCTTACTTGATGCTAGTATATATAAAGTATTTAGTGTTAATTTTCACTTTTTGCAGAGGTATGACTTAAGGAAACCAAACAAGAAAGAGATTTCAGTGTAGCAGACAGTAGATGTAGGTTACAGTCTCCTAAGGTGGCTTAAAATCCAGTAACGTTACAAGACAAAATAAGTCTTCTTTCCAGGTCTGCGGAATTTTGCTTCTGTCTGATGATGTGAAGTTGTGATATTTGCGGTGGACAACTTTATGTAATACAGGTTTA
>NW_010571924.1:0-407 GCF_000687285.1 Phaethon lepturus
GGCGGCTGGGTCTGCCCCAATGCCACCCTCCTCGCTCCTCTGGGTTTTTCCTTCCTCCTTGCCATCCTCCACCACACGTGCGGGCACTGCACTGGTAGGAGACTTGGCCATGGCATTGGCCGGGCTCGGGCTGCCACCATAGGAGCTCAAGCTGCGCCGCAAGGCCCGCGGTGTCTCGGAGGCGCTGACTGCAGTGGCCATCCCACCACACGACCTCCTGGTGAGGGGGGACCTTGCAGCCGAGTGTATATCAATGGCCTTCACAATGGGCCGGTCAAAATTTGCCAGGTTTTCAAAGGATTTGATCCTCTGTTTGACAGAGAAGGATGAGGTAGGTTCATGTGGCCAGTTCAGCTCGTAGTAGTAGTAATTCCTCCTGAAGTTCCTCAGCTTATCAGTGGCAGGGG
>NW_010571925.1:0-407 GCF_000687285.1 Phaethon lepturus
GGAGAGCGTGACGTTGCTGTAAATCCCCAAAGAACAGGGGCTCAGCCGTGGAAAGGGCATTTTCGCTCAATACCGAGCCCTAACTTTGTTTTGAAGGATGTACATGTTTGATTAGCCAACCTCAGCACGCCCATAGCATCAGGTCAAGGTCATTAGAGACCTTGTGTTAACGAGTAAGCGATGGCTCCAGAGCCTAAGTGAGACTTCCAAGCCCACGCACAATGCTAATTGCCAGAGCTGGACACACGGACGCTGAGCTAACCCATATTAAACCCTTCCTACGAATAAGAGTTCTCCCCTCCATTCCGAACATCAGGAAATCTCTAGCACCAGGGCAGGGGGGAGAAATGCGAGGAGCTGGGGTGGGTGCTGCGAGATGCAAGGGGCTGAGATGGGTGCTGAGAAAT
>NW_010571926.1:0-404 GCF_000687285.1 Phaethon lepturus
GAAGAGGAGGAAGAGAAGGAGGAGGAGTTGAAGCAGTTTCTCTGTCTGGGGACAGAATCATTGACCTGTGCACCAGACTGTGATTTGTCCCTTAAGGTGCTGATAAGCACTTTTGTCCTGTTCAGTTGCGAGGCTCAATGCAGGACAATCCAATGGAAACATAACAGTGACTCAGTCATTCACTCACTCCCATATGTCTTCTTTGGAGCATCTTGTGTTGGATGAACTCTGGTAGAATCCAGGGCTACCTCCTCTTTGCCTGTGTGCTGCCTCACGGTCACCGGCAATGGGGAGAGCCTCCGGCTCCCTGACACAGTCAGAAACGAGAAGGTGACTGCAAGGCTTCTTCATCTGAGGCACCTGTGCCCGGTGTGCTGTTCTTCTGCTAAGTCCTCCAGGAAGTA
>NW_010571927.1:0-406 GCF_000687285.1 Phaethon lepturus
CCTGGGCAGCCCGTTCCAATGTTTGATCACCTCCCAGTAACCATATTCTAACATGGTTCTCAAAACTGAATTGAAAGGACAATAAATCCAAAATAAATTCCATCACAAAGATCAGAGACTTGGGAAACTATGCATTTGAACTCTGATGTCAGCAGAGATTGTAGTGAAAGTGGTCTGTAAAGTCCCATTTTTGTTTTGGGATAACAGACAGACACCCTGTGGCAGTAGTACACAAAAGAGACAGTACGTTTTTGTACTCAGACCAAACAAACTTAAGAGCACGCAGGTGCAGTGTAACAAAAGATGTTCTGGAGATTAAAAGAACAGACTTCTGCAAGCCACTCAATGCAAGAGGAAAGCAGTAAAGGAGAGGGACACATTCCATATTTTAGAAGAGAAATAATGT
>NW_010571928.1:0-408 GCF_000687285.1 Phaethon lepturus
AAATTACCTTAATTTTTAATTACTCCCAATCTCCCAAAAAGAGAGTGACACAGCTTTAAAAATTAAAAAGATTGTTGCAGAGCACTTGTCTAACCACTTGCTGAGGTTATAATATATTTGTCTAATAAAAAACTTACTTAAAACATTTATTTCTGCAAGGAGTTGGGAGAGTTCAACAAACTGAAAGACTGAAACAATACACTGCACAAAGTAAGTGTTAATCCCGGAAATAATTAAAAATAAAGGGATTCTGACTGAATGGCTGAAATTTAGAAATGCTGCTTGTGAGGTGGTGTACTACAAAAAGTTGTGTAATATAGCATTTGGCTAATGTTTGAGATATAGTTATAATATTTCAAATATGTTTAAAATTTGTCATCTGATTTCTTACAGAGCTGATCCTTTATC
>NW_010571929.1:0-407 GCF_000687285.1 Phaethon lepturus
TTAGCTTTTAAAAAATTTCATCCACGGCCTGAACAAAGGACATGCTACCTGAGTATGAGTTGACTCAAACTGTGGATGAAAAGGGAGCATATTCAGTCAACAGATTATGTTGAAACCAACTGAAGACATCTGAAGGAAGGATAAACTGTAATGTAATGAGAAATTATCACGTGTTACATATATCACAAAGCAAGCATTAATTTAACAGAAGCAGCATATACAGCAGGAGAATATCTTCCAAGTAGTAAACAAATTCTATCAAACAAAAATATGATAATGCCTTCACTATCTGAATGATAAATATAACACTAATTTCTAAGCCTTGTGCAATCATTTACTGTCACAATATTCTCAAGTACAAATAATATTTCCCTTTTCCTTGAATAAAGCATTCGGCTTGATATTTG
>NW_010571930.1:0-407 GCF_000687285.1 Phaethon lepturus
TCCAAAAGCACAGTCCCCACCACGGATCTTTGTAGCTCTCATGCTTGAATAGCGGGTACATGGATAGCAAAAGCAAACAGACTCTGAAATACAAAATGTGAGATTCTCCACACCCTCCCCTCCACCCCTCCGGACAACCACAGGTATCAGGCTCATTGACCGAAGTAGCATGAACGTTGCTGTAAATTACTTCAGTTCATACAGAACACAGTCTAAATGAACCACTCCACCACCAGTGAGTGACATTAGACATTTAAAGGCTGAAGAAGATGGGGTCAATCAAGTGAAACAGAGAATCTAAACCCCCTAAGCCTGTCCAGCTCCCGAGGAGGTGGGGTAGCTCAGGCAGGTGCCATGGGCTCAGGGATTTCTCCCTACCTTCCTTGCAACTTGTTCATAAAGTATTC